>NW_014542187.1:91052-138129 GCF_000741045.1 Vigna radiata var. radiata
TATCTTTTTTCATTTAAGAAATATTTAAAGAATAATAAAACAAGAACAAACTAAAAACCATATTTAATTATTAAAAAGAAAGATGTAGTAAGAATCTCTAAAACTACTTTTTTTTATTTTTTAATTTTTCTCTTTTTTTTTTTTATTTCTTTATTTTATAGTATTGAAAGCATGTGCAATAAGTATTGAAATGCAGTAATGAAACAAACTTATAAACAAAATTACAAAAAACAAGGAATATGAAGATATAAAATCACAGGGGGTTATATGCGATAAAAACCTGATAATCAAATAATAAAGAATAAAAAAGATCATGAAATAAGAAAAAAGTATAGGTGTAGAGAAAATCAGGGTGCATGCAACCCGAAGCCCTTTTTCCTTCGGTTCCCTTACGTTCTCTTTTCGAAATTGGATTTTTCTCTTCCTCTCTTTTTTTCTTCCCTTATGCTCTCTTCTTGAAAATGAATTTTTTCTCTCTTTTTTTCTGTTCCCTTATGCTCTCTTCTTGAAATTCAATTCTCCTCCCCTTTCTTGTTTGCAAGGTGCATATTTATATACATACATTTGTAATATTATTGGGATCTTGCCTTAATGGCGAATTAATTGACAATTAGCAAAATAGGGAAATAAATGGTCTTGATTGAAGAAAAATAAATCAAATCAAAAATCATATTTTTCTCTTTAGGAAGAAATTGAATACAACAATCAATTTATTATTTTTAATTATTTCTTGTAATCATTGTCATAATCTTGATTCAAATTATTACCAAATAAGACAAAATTTCAAAAATATTCTAAAGTGATATGTCATGCATTAATATTAATGGATTATGAGTATTTTTCCAAGAAAATCAAATCTTTTCCTTTTCATTTTTTCACGTGCACCCCCCTTTTTTTCTTTTTCTTCTCTTTTCTTGTCTTTCCTTTTTCTTTTTTTCTCTTCTTTTTTACTATTTTTTTTATTCTTTCTTCGTTTCCTTTTTTTTTTTGTAATTACTTTTTTTTTAAAACAAAATAGTAAAATAGAATAATAAAAAAAGATGAAAGAAAATGAATGAAATAGGACAACAATAAAAACCAAGTCTCATTATTTAGTCACCCGGACAAAATTGGGTGTTGACACCTAGCTAACCTATGAAAAATCCTATCAATTTTAGGATAAAAGGGTGGTACTTGCCCAAAATTGCCCCTAGTCATACACTCAATCAACTCCCATCACCAAAAGTCAAAATAGTGAAATAAAGGGGGTTAAACTACAAGTATATGAAAACCTTATAAGAATGGGTTGAAACTTTGTGACAAACACCCAAAAATATTAAAAGATAGCACAAAAAATTTCAAATAAAAATTCAAATTATAGTTATGTCAACCAACACGGGAAAGTGTGAAAAACGATAAAAATAAAACTTCAAAAATAAAAAAGAAATAGAAAACGGTCATTTTTTGGAATTAAAGGCATGGGCCATTGGTATAGCGAGTGGGGATGGATTACTCGTGTTTTTCTACCCAAAAACCACATATGGTACATTCAATTCGGACATCGTGAGCAAAAGTTGCGTCGACTCGATGTTTCGACCCACCTGTTTTTCACAAAACTGAATATGGACTACTACAAGTGCTTCTAGGATTTTTCAATGAAAATATGAATCAAAAGAAGTAATATTCAACTCTTCTCTTCCTGACCTAAGTTTTCTGACATCTTGCCTATGCAACTGCAATAGGATCTAAGAGCCTCTCCCAAATATATTAGGATCATATTCAACCGTCATCGGCTTATCTGCAATGATGTCACAAAGTTGGTGTAACGCACCAAGAGGATCATCCTCGGATAAAAGAATCTTCTCATCTTCATGTGTCTGTTGTTAATTATATGGAAAAATAGGATAAGTTTCGACATCAATAATATGTAAACTTTAAAATTGAGAAGTGTAAAGTAGGATTCGATGGCGAGGGGTCAGAAATAGAACCAACCAAGTGTTTAGGCCAAGCGATAAAAGATTAGAATGTTTGTGCCATAGTGAAAATCTTATCTATGGGTTGAGGAACTAAGACATCTGGTATGATAATGCCGTCTATTGAGACCTTGACCTCATCCTCTAATAGCTCCATACCATGAATAGTCAATGCCCGAAACATTGTTCCACAAGCCACCAACATTGTCCCGGTACCGTCTAAAACATATAACAGATATTTACAAGTGTCGTCGTGTTATCCCCTAGGACGACTGATGTTGAACAACTTCCTTTTTTGCTTCTACCTGTTAGAGTAAATGTTGGATTATACAAATAATAAATTATTCAACAAAAATGTTTATTAATTTTATGTGTGGGAGGCACAACATGTTCTTATACATGAGATGGTTGCGTGCACATCTCATAACTCTCAAACTATTACTGATATTGATGCATAACTCTTTTAGTCACTTTTGCAATGACTTCATTATACAATTGCGCCCTAAGCTTAAGTCTTTGCATTCATTGTTGTTTTTTCTATCTGACCATTATCTTCACTGTTGTTTTTTTACTTGTAACGTGATAACCCAAATTTTGGACACTCTTTCAAAAACTCAAACTTTTTCCTATATAAAGTGCAGTCATTGGGACAAGCATGTATCATTTTATACTCCATACCCATCGAACAAATAATTTTCTTCGTATTATAATTACAAGTGGGTAGTATATTTCCATTTGACAACATTTCATTCAACAATGTCAACAATTATGTGAAACTCTTATCAATCCATCCATTGGCCCCCTTTAAATTCTTGAGCCTTAACACCACTGACAACCGTGTGAACTTAGTTGAACCAAAATACAAAGGAGTTTTCGCATCATTGGACATCGTCTCATACACATCAACTTGGGCAAAATTTTCTATGCCAACATCGTGGATCATGTCCTCTAATTTATCTTCTTCTGGTCGATCTTCCATGGTGGAATCAATAACATTTTCAGTTTGGGAGACAGTCGAAAAATGTATTTCTTCATCGTGTCATATCCATGTTGTATAACATCGTAGGAAAGCATCACAGATGAGATGTTCCCTAATTTGGGTTGCGTTCAACTTTCTCTCATTCAAACAGTTGACACAAGGACATCTAAACTTCACTTCATCATCAGTTCTACCCTTATTACGTTGCTCAAATTGTATAAATTTCTCTACTCCTCTCTCATATTCAACACCAATGTGTGGTAAATTAATTCAATTTTGATCCATACGTAAATATTTTGTTATATTCTACAAAATTATAATCATACATTCACACAATTATACAATCACATATTCAACATACAATCAATTCAATCATACAATTAATAAGCATTCAAATGATCACATATTGAACATACAAAATTTTAGAACCTACTACAAAAGTATATAATCCTATTAAAAAGTAAACTTTAAACATTAAAATAAGAACCTGAGAGTGTGAAAGGCCAATAGTAATGGACAACCCACGATCAAAACGGTAGAAATTCAACTATGGAAAAATCAAACCTACACAAATATACAAACAAAATAGTAGTTTTAGAAACAAAAACAAACTCTAAAACGCAAAAAACAAAAAATAATAATAAAAAAATAAAAAAAAGCATCGAAAATTTACCTTTAAGGTGGAGAATCACTATAACTAACCCAAGAAGACATTTGGTACGATTTTTATCAGTGAAAATTGTTCCTAAATGTTCACGAAGACCACAGATATGATAACAAAATAATGTTTATAGGTGCAAAATGGAAAGAAAAGTGGTATCGGGGCGCGGCGGAGCAATGTTCTCTATGTTATTTGTTTAAACAGTTCGCGAAGAAGATGAAAATGTTCACCCTCTATTTTATTTTTTTTAACCTACGAAAGGTTATTAGCTCGGTTCTTCAAAAAACCAAGATAATAAGGGGGATACTGTTAGAAAACATGTAGGCTTCTTTTTACACCAAAAGGGGGGTGAATTGACGATGTTTCAAAAATAAGTTATTTTCGCAATCTTGAAAACAAAGTATAAAGCTTTTTAAACTTTCTTGAAATGCAAGCAATCAGAAATTGTATGCAGCGGAAAAATCAAACACAGGTTTTTATACTGGTTCGGCCAACAATGCCTACATCCAGTGTCCTTCCACCTGGAAGCAAATGTACTATAATGGTTGTGGTTTTTACAACAAGGAATTTATAGAAGACCTCCACGTCAAAAATATAAATCAACTCTCTAACCCAAAACAAAAAAATATAGTTGTAGAACAAAACCAGAATTGCAACAAGAATCCCTTCTTCTGCAATCTGCAACACCACTTTGAACAATCCTCAAAGTGAATTATCCCCTTGTATCACAACAGGTACAATTCAGCAGTCTTCATAGAATGTCAAGCCTTGAACACAATTCTGCAGTCTTCACAGGATGTCAAGCCTTCAACACAACTCAGCAGTCTTCACAGGATGCCAAGCCTTCAACACGATCACATAGAAGCACCTTTCTTGTGTAGATAATGATCAGCAAATGTAAGCACAGAAATCCTCCTCTATGAATCTCGTTCAAGAAATATCACCACCGTCTTCTTGGATAATTCTTGGAGCTAAGAGAAATCTGAAACAAAAATGAAAATTATCAATTCATCAAAAGTCTCTGAACAAACCTATGTTCAGCCTATTTATAGATTTCTGTTATACAGTTAGATTCTCAATCGAATACACTACTAATTCAGTCGACTGTATTATGACAGTTATAACAATTCAGTCAACTTAGTAGCTCACGGTCAACAAATAACAAAACACATTTAATATAGTTGACCAAGTCATCAATGCTCAACTAACTTTTAAAAATATAGTCGTTATAGTGCAAGAGCATAACAAAATTCCAAATTAGACAACAGATGCAGTCGAATATGTAAAACAAATAGTTGACCTCAACCATGTAAAACATTTTGAAATTCTTTTCTTCTCAAAAATACACAGAGCACTAGAACTTTCTCAAAAATGCCCATAGTGCTTCCGACTTCTCCTGAAAAAAATACACCCAGGCTTTTCTAGAGAAATCATCTATAAATGAGATGAAATGCCTTTTACCATTGAATGAGCTACGAGTAATAGGATCACATAGGTCGGTGTGTACCAATTCAAGTTACTTTTTTTCCTTGTACATGGCCGAGTTTGGAAACTTCGTTCTTGACTATTTTCTGAGCACGCATTCTTCACAAAATTTCTTCTTAAATTTTATACTGGGTAATCCGAGTACTAATTCTCTCCTTGAGAGTTCGGCCAAGCTTCCAACATTAAGGTGTCCAAACCGAAAATGTCATATTATTGCTAAATCTTTCATGTCCACCTTCAAACACCTTTCCTGCAAAATCTGCAACTCAAATTTAAACATCTGATTTCTCTTCATTCTTACCCTGGCTACAAGACAACCATTCTTCTCCTTCAAATAAGTACCCGATCCTTTATTAAAATTGAGTTACCTTTTTCCAACAACTGACTCACACTTAAAATATTATTCTTCAGCTTAGGAACATAGTAAATGTCCCTAATCTCTCCAGGTATTCCATCCTTCTGCATATGCCAGATTGTTCCACGCCCCTTCACACCTTAGAGTCATCTCCGAAAGACACAAATATGACTTTCACCTTGGTGAGTTCATTAAAGAGAGACTCATCTCAACACATGTGATTGGTTGCTCCAATATCTATATACCATATCGAATTGGTAGAAATCTCCTCAGCCTTTGATTTCAAGCATGGTCCAACATCTGAGTTCTCTAACTTCGTTTTTTAGCATTTCATTAGCATTGTTGAGTTCTTTGACAATTCGGTGCTCAACAAAACCCCCATCTCTTGTTCATCTTCTTCTTCTGTAAGAAGGTTTCTCTCACTTTTCTTCTCGGCTCGACAAAATTTAATAATGTGATTGAACTTACCATAGTTGTAGCACTTCCTTGATCTACATTCATTTGCATAGTGACCATGCTTGCCACACTTAAAACACTTCACTTCTGACCGATCCCCTCGTCCTTTCCCTTGTCCTAGGTCATGCCAATTTTGCTGATCGATTTACTTTTCATTACCTAGGCCATGTCCACCTTGTCCTCGGCTTCCTCGTCCTCTGCCTCCAAAACCTCGACTCTAAGTATTCCAAGTTTCGTTTGAATCAAATTGTGCTTGTAGTGCTTGATCGACGGGTTCCCTATTTTTTTTTCTCTTCCTCAATTCGTGGGCTTTTAATGACCCAACTAACTCCTCCACAATGAGAGTTGACAAATCCTTTGTCTCTTCAATAGTGACCACAATACTTTCAAAATCATCTGTCAGATATCTCAAGATCTTTTTCGCAACTCAGTTAGGAGGAATCTCTCCGTTCATTCTGAGTTGGTTGGCCATCTTCTACACTCGAGCTATAAACTTGGAAACTCTCTCCTTTTCATCCATCTCCATATGTTCAAAGTCTCTTCTAAGAGCTTGTATTCGAACCTGCTTTATGTGAGTATCTCCTTTTATGCCACCTTCAGAATTTCCTATGCTTCTTTTGTTGACTTTGCATTAGTTATTTTCTCAAGTCCTGATTCATCTACTATTATACAGAAAGTACAATGTTGATTTGTCTTTCACCCATATCTTTTTCAGTGTAGCAGTCACTATCTGATGCTCATCATCTTCGGGTTCATTATATCTGTCCTCCACTATGTCCCATACATCTTGGGATCCGAGAAGAACCTTCATCTGCAAAGACCAATTGTCGTAATTGATCTTTTCTGACAATTGTGGCACACTCATTCTGTTAACTACCTTTGCCATCTCTCACAAAAAAAAACTCAAGTACTCACTGTTCTCCTCACGGTGTTTGACTCTCACTTTGTTAAAAAACTCTCTCACGCACACACAAAAGAAATCATCAAAGAACTCTCGTTGCACATATAGTACAAGTATTGCTCTCTTGGTAAAACAAAAAATCTGCGTTACTCTGATAACACTGCGGGGTTGCCTTTTCATTCATATAAAATGATTTTAAATAGCCTTACCCATAACAGAGGTCTTGAGCCTTTTATTAAAATAATAACAACCTTAAATAAAAAAAAAAAAAAAACTGTATGATATTTATCTCTAATTCACCCCTATTTTCTGAATAAAAATCGGGTTACACGCACAACAACAACAAAAAATATTAAAAAAATAAATCTAATGTTTTTAAAGTTTATTCAACAGAAAGATATTGAATATTTCATCCATAATGGTGAAACAAATAGAGCTGATTAAGAAACTTAGGGATATGATTTTGTGTATGGTTTTGTACTTGGACGACATTAGTTGTAGTTAATAATTATAACTAATGATTTCTTGAAGATTGTAAAAGAAGAGAAGTTAGTGGACGTTGGTTTGAATTAAATTGTTAATCTTCTTAGTATTGCCATGCCAAGGACTTTGTGATAGGAGCTTATGATATTCTTCATTTTAGGAACAAAGTATATGTTCAGATAAAGCAAGAGTTAAAAGAGTATGATTTTGGGGGAGGGACATAAGATTCCTTTTAGTATATTGCTAGATATGACTAAGATATATAGAGATATGAAGAAATATTTTTAGTGGACTGATATTGGAAGGGCTATAAGATGGAAGAAGTTATCTTCGAAGTTTCTTAAATCGTTTCAAATTTTCATTAGGATCAGTTCAGTAATGCATGAGAGCTTTACCTTCATAGTTGACAAATTTGCATGTGTTTCACGTGTCATAATTGTGGAGAATTGTATGAGATCCTATTCAAGTAAGAGAAAATCTATCTTTAGACACTAAATTTATACGAGTATTGGATTATAAGACCAAACAACTACGAAGAGCATTTGTACAATAAAAGTGTTATGAGAGATGAAAAGACTTAGGATTCATGTGGGAGTTGGAGGAAAAACATGCCAAAGTCATATCCATATATTTTTATGGTAAGTAAAATTTTCGAGGATGAAAATTTTGTATGTTGAGGAGAATGTAAAATCTAAAACATTATTTTTTTAAAGTGATAAAATAAATTAAATGGAAGAATGTTTATATTTAAGTTATTATGTTAGTGATATGAAAAAAAAAATGTGGTAGTTAGTTGCCTAGAGCTTTCCAGCAAAGGAATTTAACATTCACCTAGCACACTTTTTAGATTTTTTTTCTTTTCTTAATAAGAGTTAGCATGCAATGGGAATAATTATTATTAGGATAGACTTATTATATAGCTCAAATGGTTAGAGTGCATGTTCTGGAGGTGGAAGCCATGGTTCAATTTTTTCTTATTTTTGCAATTAAATGGATTTTTGGAAGTAGAAGTTTGAACGTGAATTGTAGGCTGACTTAAGGAAGCAACCCGGTCAACTTGGTCAAATATAGTGCATAGTGTATGTGGACAATAGACAAACAATTAATGAGCACATTATGAAAAATAAATTTGGATCAATCAGAAATAAATTGGATTTATTCTGATTTTATTTTGAATTAATGGGTAGTTATTTTAATTAAAGGAATGAATCTGGAAATAATCTTTTAGGGTTTAGTAGTCTAGCTTATTAGGAGATTAAAAAATAGTTAAGGCTGACCTGAAGTGTTTTAAGAAGTGCAACCTATTTTTCTCCGAAGGGAAGAGGAGTACTCTTCACGGTTTAGGTAAGTGTCTCCACCGATCAAAAAACTTTTTGTATTATGGTATTGGGTTTTACACAAATAATAAGAATATAATTTTGTTTTGAATCAAGTTTAAAAACATGGATAACAAAGAAAAGACGAGTGGTGATTGGAACTAAGAGAGAATGAAGAATTGACTATCGACAAAGGGACAAAGGTAAGAGAAACTAACTAGTAATTTTTTTTATTATAAATATTTTGCGTAGTATTTGTTTAGATTAATTTATGTTAGGTTTATATTATATTATATAATGCTTGATTTTAAGTATGCAGGAAACGAATAACAGGATTAAGTATATGATGTAAATTTGAAAGTATTCGGTGGAAGTAAAATAATGATATACATTACGTATATAAACAACGGATGTTTTTGTATGCTGTTTATAATATATAATTATTATTTTTATAACAGATTATGCTGTAGATTTTGATAAAATATACAGGTTCGAAAAGTTAAAGATTTATATATATATATATATATATATATATATATATATATATATATATATATATATATATATATATATATATATATATATATGTA
Source organism: Vigna radiata var. radiata (assembly GCF_000741045.1). Lineage (NCBI taxonomy): Eukaryota > Viridiplantae > Streptophyta > Magnoliopsida > Fabales > Fabaceae > Vigna > Vigna radiata. The sequence goes on from NW_014542187.1 coordinate 100,231, forward strand.
TATGTATAGGTGTGTGCGTATGGTATCAGTTTTTATAAGTTTAGGCAGTATTGTTTATGATAAATAAAGTTTTTGTTGATACCTAAAATTTTTGGAAAGTTGATTTATAAGAAGCTAAGTTCTTATTGATGAGTCTATAAAAAATTGTTATATGTGTTAGTGGTTAAATATTAGTGTAGAGGAAGATAAATTTTCTGGCCTTTATATCTTTATGGTTTTAGTAATTGTGGTAATTAAATGTTGGAAGCTAACCTTGACGAAATTATGAAAGGAGATGGACTAAGGTATGATTATTTATTTCTATTTTGTAGGCTGTTAGAATATATTTTGTAAATATGACAAATTGTGAAAAAGGAGTTTATGAAAACGATATTTAAAGGATGAATTTTATGATTTAATCTTTGTATAATTTTATGATATTTAGTAAATACTATTGGAATATTTTTTTATGATAGATTATTGAGTTCTCGGTGAAAGAAATTACAATATTATGTTAAATCAATTTTGTTAAGTGTAAAGATATAAATTGTTGAGAAATAGATAATTATTTGGTGAAGGAAATAATTAATATATATGGTGAATATATAGTGATATATGAAATCATGATAATTGGTGTAAGATTGGAATGTTTTTACTGATTTATTTTGTATTAGTCAAATTTCAAAAATTTTCCTTTTTTTTTTTCCTTAAGTATAAGACGATACAATTAATGAATGAGATTAGTAACGTAACATCAAGAATGTGAGATGATACAAAATCCATAATTAAGAAGTATCTTTTAAACTAAGCATTGTGCTCTTGCTATGACTTGTGAGAATTAATGAGTAATATATTTTCTTGGTGTTCTATTACAATAAATATATTGTTCATAGTGTAACAAACTATCTTTTATGAGTCAACCAAACATATTAAAATTGATTACACTTAATATTTGATAAATTAGTTTCTAACTTAGTTAAGATTATACCTATTAATTTAGCAGATGAACTGATTGATGTCTCATAAAACCTTACTTAATTCTAACTTAAACATGAACGACAGTCGTTTCCAAGCTTAAAAAGATATTAATTTGACCACTAGTTAAGATAAATGTTATTATAAATAAATTAATATTCTTCTTATCTCAAAGTAGCATTAACTTTATATCTATTGTTAGTTAATATTCTTCTTATCTCAAAGTAGTATTAACTTTATATTCTTCTTATCTCAAACTTTATATATAACGTGTACCTAGGTGTGAGTGAAAAATAATATTTGAAACTATTTATTATTTTATACATCTGTATTTCTTTTCTGGTATTTGAATAGAATTTTACACCACTAATTAATTAGGTTATAGTCACATAAACAACAGTGAATTATATTAACATATTAAAATACCAATGATTATTTTTTTTCTTCTTCTAACAATTATGATTACACACTGTTTGAATTAGAAAAGTCAAATTCGTGTCAGTTGCCAAACCAAATACGCACGTTTTCAAAACAGTAATTTATTTATTACTTCATTTATTAGCCTCAAATTTTAGGCCAAAGAAAAATCAAATGCAATCCATTTGGTGAAGATGAGGTTCATACGAATTCAATCTGATTCATTTATCAAACTTATTACAAATTCAACTTACGTAAGTTAGATTTAAATGAATTGAATTACAATCTAACCAGATCAAAATCTGTAGTGGACTAGATTGACTTGTAAGTTGTAACCTATCTTGATATAAAGATTATCATGATAGATAAAGTTAAAAGATTAAAAGTCTTAAACATCAATATATTATATATATATATATATATATAACTTTTTGTTGTTTAACTTTTTTATTATTATTTCTTAAGTATTTGTTGTACTGTTTTTCATTTAAAATTGGAATTTTTCAGATAATTAAAACTCAATCTCGTAACTTTTCTAGTAAAAAATATACAGATATATCAACGAAATTATTCTTAATTAGCATGGTTAAAGAATTTTTTTAAAGTTGGAATATTACAAAATTATCTATTACTAATACTTTCAAAAATCTAATTAGTCAACTTATAAAATCAAGGGTAGTTTCTAAACATGAGATAAAATAATGTATAAATAAAATATGTTATAAAGTATTGTAAAGTCGTAATTAACATGATAAAAGAAAAAATTGGCTAATTGGTAGGCACTCTTTGATTTGTATACATGATTTGGATATTTTTCTATTATTTTAATTTTCAAATTTTAAGAAAATTGTATTTTTTTTGTTAAATCTCCAACATATATATATATATATATATATATATATATATATATATATACCAACATATATATATATATATATATATATATATATATATATATATATATATATACACACACATACTATTTTTATTTAATTAAATCCTAATCTTAACATTTTATTTACAATAAACAAGAGCATATGTTCCACTCTCTCCGCATTTCTATTATATAAAAATGACATGATTTAAAATTAAAAAAAAATTAATAATTTTTGGAAAAATAAAAGTTGAGAGCTTATACAACTATTTTTTAAATTTAGGAATTATGCATTTAGTTCTAGAAAGAAAGACTATACAACTACATATTTTATAAAATGAAAAAGTTATTAATTTGGTGAAAGGTAAATTTTTTAATTTAAAAAATGGCGCAAAAAAAAAAGAATAGTTTAGTATTTCTTTTGTATTTCATTTAGATTTAGATTAGATTTTCCTAAAAATATTAATTAATTAAATTTAAAAATATAAAAAGTGTACGGACCAAAATTACATAAATTTCTTAAAACATAGAAACTAAAACCACGAGAAAAAAAATGGATTGATCTGAGTTAGAAATTAAGAATTAAAGGACTAGAATTTTGAGTAGTTAAAATTATTATATACAAAATATAAAAGTATTACCATTTTTTAGTAAAAGATATAAAAGCATTCTTTAAATAGTTATAACTAATTCATCAATATGTCTATATCTTAAACTAGGTAGTGAAAAGATACAAAACAAATTCTTTAAATAGCAACATGTGCATTTAATGATAAGTGTAAATGAAAATAATTCATTAATTAAATGTCTATATCTAATGGTTGGGTATATGTAACCAACTTAGTACTGGCACCCCAATTATCAAATCGTGCAAATTAGTCATTTCCACGGGTAGAAGTTGTGATACACACAACTTTGGAAGTTAATGACCCTCATGTCCCACCACCCAAAAGTAAACCCAATGAAATAAACATAATAAACCTAAAAAAAAAGAAAAAAAAAAAGCCTTTTATGACCAATTGCATATTATGTACCTTTTTTTTTTCAATTTTCTTTCCACAACAATTTCTATTCTCTTATATTTTTAAAGAAAAAGTTTCTTTAACAATTTTCTTTTACGATTTTTTGACAATGCATATGTGATAATTTGTGATTGATTTGTTTCGAATATTATTTTAGAATAAATTCAAACAAATCAATAGAATTGGGACAGATGTCCTGTTGTAAAAAAGTTGTTAAAAAAGAGTAGTTAAAATATTGTTGTCCTATTTTTAATTCTGAGTTTATATATATATATATATATATGTGTGTTTGTTCAAAGACATAGTTCACTAAACCTGCATAAGGTGCTGAGGCATACTATGCTTGTGTCAGTGATCACTGAGAGAAAAAGAGAAATATGAGAAGCGAGTGTCATCCACTGTTGAGGGGAGGAAGAGGAGGTAGCAAGTATAAACATGGATTTTCTGCAGCTGAAATGGAGTCACTGGCAAGCATTTGTGAGGCTGTGTTGCCTCCTTTGCCTATGAATGCTTTGAAGAGCAGAAAACAAGACCAAGCTGGTGACGATGACAACGAGGTTCTGCAGTCCTTCTGTGACATTTCTGGTTCTCGCTATCCAATCCCTCATGAGGTACATATATACTTGATACAATATGCTTTTGTTGTCGTAATTTTCTGTCAAAATTTCATGAAAAGATGCTTTTTTTGTTGTTTTGTTTTTGATAATACCAGAAGTTTTGGTGTGTGTTTAAAGAGCTTAGGATATCATATGTAAGTATAGTATTGAACTAAGTTTCTTCATCACTTGTTTTCCCTCTATGATTTGCAAGAAATTGCTGTTGACAAGAAACAGCTTGAGTCTATAAGTGGGACCCACATGATTACATATGTTCATTTCAAAATCCTTGCAGTTCTGCATGCTCTTAATGTGTGTGTACCAACACGAACTCATGACAATGGAAAGAGTAATTTCAAAATGCAGATTGAAATTCACCTCTGTGGAGATGGAAGAAGTGTAAGGATTGATACACGTAAATGGATATCCAATCATTAAATGAGTAGGCGATATCATTTGACCTTATACCTTAAAAAAGTAACTCATAATAACTGAGATTGTCTATTGCAGCTTGGCAGCTACTAATTACTGTTTCTGTCTGTCCCTGTCATGCACTTGAAAGAACACTGTTTTCCATCACTTTTACTTTCTTCATGTGGCATTCACGTTCTAGTGCTATATGACAGAAAAAAAGTTAGGATGAATTTGTATCTAATTACTACTTTAAACCCTTTCATTCAATTTAACATATTCCAATAATAATCTAATATAATTTAAGGATGAACATATGGTCTACATTCTGCACTTTTAATAAGTCATTTCATACTAGTAACAAAAGCTGAAATATTTTCCTACACCTTTTCTGGTGCACAGATCATAAATTCCTTGTTTTAGTATGTTGTCGAAGTACGGATTGAACCATATCCACGGATTCGTTTGGTTCGATATGCTGTTAATTAACTCAATTTTTTTTGTTTATTCAAAATCACATGCTGTAATAATGAATTCATAATGATGCATCAGAAGTTTAGAGTCTCGTTATGATACTGGGACCAGGGTAATTAATATTTAGCTACGTTAGGCCCTATACTTTTGAAATCATAATAAATCCATTTATTACAATTTAATGTAAGTGGAACTCTGAGAAAAATTAGATTGTGATTTTTCCTACCATATTGGTAGAAACCGTTTGTGTGATGGGATTTTCTCTTAATACATATTATGATGAGACAATTTATATTTATGTATTGTGAAGATATTTTGAAATTCATGTTGACCAATTAAGCACTCTTCAAACGGAGTGGCACAGAATGTTTGTTAGATTAGTTGAGTAATCTTTTGTTAACATTCTTCATATCTCTGATAATCATATCCTATTTTCAATGCAAACAGGTTGCTGAGTTGCTCACAAAGAGGAGCTTATTAGAAGCACTGATACTGGTAAGAGTGGTCTTATGGCTGCTGGCTACAAGGTTGGGAACCTTGTTGCTTTGCGGTTTCCTCTGTCTCGGTGAGAAATGGCCTTATATCAACAACTTTTCAAACATGTCTTTGGAGAAGAGAGAAAAGGTTATGCAGAACTGGTTGAAGCATAGGTTCCTTACCCCTATTAGACTGGCATTTGTTTATGTCAAAGTCCTGGGCCTTTTTGCATTTTTCTCTTGGGTATTGTTCAGTCTTTGCCCAAAGTTCTCTTATTAATTGTTACTAGTCATCTGCACCTAATGATTTCTAATAACATTATGGATAATGATATTTAGACAACATTTTTTTGACAATATTTGAACATTGATTACGTGTCAATATGTGATTGGTCAAAAATTACTCCACAATAATGTTTATGATTATTATTATTAATTGTGGAGTAATTTTTGACCAATCACAGATTGACACATAATCAATGTTCAAATGTTGTCAAAAAAATGTTGTCTAAATATCATTATCCTAACATTATATAACACGCTAAAATTTCACTATGAAATACTTAGTCTATCTTATTTAGTGTCCTAAATTGAGTAAGTTTTCTTTAGACTTGTTAGTGCTTTTTGAAGTAAGTTATTAAGTCAATATTTTTCTTATTGAGAGTACTTACTTTGATTGATTTTTCATGTTACCTTACTCTGACTAAATTAGTATAAAAACTAATAGAAGATGAATAGAACACTTATGGACTAAAGTTAAACATTTTAAAATTGTGGGATTAAACTAAGAATTTCTGAAAGTTTCATAAAAGAGATTAAAGTTATAGAAAATTTCTTGAAATTTTTGCAGGTTGATGAAAATGGTGATAATCCGGCATGGAAAGCCATTGGATATGAGGTATCAAATGAGAAACTGGATAGTGTCTCCAATAATAGGCCCCTTGAAAAGGGGACTATAGAAACCATGCATGAATCTGACACAACTCTTCAACAATCTCTTGCCAAGAAAGGCCTCAATGTTGAACTGGACTTGAAAAGCAACATCCTCAAAGTCAAATGTGATGCAGTAGTTGTTGGGTCTGGTTGTGGCGGAGGTGTTGCAGCTGCTGTTCTTTCTAGGGCTGGTCACAAGGTGGTTGTTCTTGAGAAAGGAAACTATTTTACTCCTCAGGATTATTCATCTCTAGAAGGTCCCTCTATGAATCAGCTATATGAAACTGGGGGGATGCTTGCTTCTGCAGACTCCAGAATACTGGTTTTGGCAGGATCAACAGTGGGAGGTGGCTCTGCTGTTAATTGGTCTGCCTGCATTAAAACACCACACAAGGTGCTGAAAGAGTGGTCTGAGGATCACAAGCTTCCCTTCTTTTCAAGCCAAGAATATCTCTATGCAATGGAGTCTGTATGTGAAAGGATTGGGGTCAAAGAAAACTGTACACAAGAGGGATTCCAAAATCAAGTGCTGAGAAAAGGGTGTCAGAATCTTGGCCTCAAAGTTGACTATGTGCCAAGAAACTCTTCAGGGAATCATTACTGTGGCTCATGTGGTTATGGCTGTCCAAAAGGAGAGAAACAAGGGACTCAAGCAACTTGGCTTGTAGATGCAGTTGACAAAGGTGCAGTAATAATAACAGGATGCAAAGCTGAGAGGTTCTTGTTGGAAAGCAACAGGAGTGGAAATGGCAGAAAGAAGAAATGCTTGGGAGTGCTGGCAAAAGCATTAAACAACCAAGTCACAATGAAGCTACAAATTGAGGCTAAAGTGACAATTTCCTCTGGTGGGGCACTTTTGACACCCCCTTTACTAATATCTAGTGGACTAAAAAATAATAACATTGGAAGGAACCTCCATCTCCACCCTGTCCTAATGGCATGGGGATACTTCCCAGAATCAAATAATTCAGAATTTAAGGGGAAATCCTATGAGGGAGGTATAATCACATCAGTCCATAAAGTACCATCAACAGACTCCAAATCTGATTCAAGAGCCATAATTGAAACCCCTTCACTAGGACCAGCATCCTTTGCTGCACTGTTTCCTTGGCAGTCAGGACTAGACTTCAAAGAAAAAATGTTGAATTACCCCAGAACTGCAAATTTAATCACAATTATAAGAGACATGGCTAGTGGACGGGTGACTTCAGAAGGAAGGATCAGCTACAAGTTGAATGAAATTGACAGAGAAAACATGAGGGCTGGCTTGCAACAAGCACTGAGGATTCTAATAGCTGCAGGAGCAGTTGAGGTAGGCACACACAGAAGTGATGGTCAGAGTCTCAGGTGTAGTGGCGTTAGTGAAAATGAGGTGCAAGAGTTCTTGGACAGTGTGTGTCCAATGGAAGGAGCACTTTCACCAGGTGAGAAATGGAACTTATATACTTCTGCTCATCAAATGGGGAGCTGCAGAATGGGGGTTAATGAAAAAGAAGGTGCAGTTGATGAGAATGGGGAGACATGGGAGGCTGAAGGGTTGTTTGTTTGTGATGCTAGTGTGCTTCCAACTGCAGTTGGAGTCAATCCCATGATCACAATCCAATCAACTGCATACTGTATCTCTAGTAGAATAGTAGACTACCTTGGAAAAAGTCAAATCTCATAAGTTCTTTGAATTTTCTTCACTCGAGGCATGTAATTCGAGTTGGATCATCAAAATAGGTGCCTTTTACCATAAAAATAAGTTTCCAATAGAAAAGTTTCATCTTCAAGCATCTTTTACTAAAGAAAATGTTTAGATTAGAGAAAGGACACACCCTTTTGTTGGGATTTATAATCTTTGGTCAGCAAAGGTACTCTTGTATATGGAAACAAGAAAATCAATCACATAAAAAAACTCATGTCTGCGAATAAAGAAATACGTGATTGTCATTTTTCTTCTATACTGTAATGAAATTAATCATCCATCTGATCTTAAAAATATCATTACAATTTTGTCTGTCACGTTAAAAAGTCAGCGAAGGAAGGTGTGTTTAAATTACTTGGTCTTGACTCCTCAGCAATGTGTAAGTATTCATTAACACAAAAGCAGTTTACCAAGTTATATCTGCCATCTAGACAATAGATGTGAAAAATGACATTTTTGTAACTAAACGATCAATATTTACTTAAAACTTATAAGTATCAGACGTTATGTTTATCGTTTATAAATTACACATAAATTTAATTTACGTTTAATCCTATAGGTCAAAGGTAAAATAAGTCCCTCTTACTCAAACGAAGTGAAATTCTCCAAAACAAAATCCGTAAGATTACGGGAGCATTGGTGCCTTTCTTCTGCATCTTCACACTTGTAGGTTTGTTCTCCATCTTCTTCATGCGAAGAGTAACTACGCTGTCCCAACTCACTCATGAAGACAATGAATTTGATGACATCTAAGCATACATCACCGGCAGGTTTGTCCCTTATTTTGCTGGATAAGTTTAGTTTGTCAAGTTAAAAGTTTCGTCTGTGATTTTAAGACATAATAATTAACTTATTATCTATTTCAGGCGACATTGACAGTTATTTGTGGTTTTCCTACCGAACAACATTGTTGTGTGGTTCTTTTCATTGCAAAGTCTCCTTCCAAACCTCTTAAACTAGTAGATTGGTAAGAACCTCAATGTTATGAACTTTATTTGTTATATAACTGTATCCTAAAACAATCTTTTTCTCATAGTTCAATTGCAACATATATAATTGTTAAACCCGTGGCAAGTGTACTAGATCATTATCAAGTAATATAAACGGTAAAACCGAATATCGTTTTTCCAAAGGACTCAGTGGCCTAGACGTTCGTGTGATTTAATTTTATAAGACTTAAAAGAAGAATAATTTGTAAAGTTGATGCAAAAACAGAATTTAAATATGCAAATGCAAAGTTGAATCAGTTGGCAAAGAAGACTATGAATTAATGGAGTTGTTGGGGTTTACAATTTCATCTTTATCCACTCTCTTATATCTATTATTCTTGTTAAATTCGCTTTATTGTCAATGTCATGCAGCTATCTAATCTACTCAAAACCCGATTCCTCGGCGAAGAGAGCCTATTATCAATTACTAGTTTACCATTCCTAGTCTCCCTAAGTAACAAATAACGCATGAAAAACAAAAGTTTAAAGAAATTGGTCGTCCTACTCCTATTCCTAGGTAGTATTGCTTAACCAAGAGAATTTCTATCAGTTCGAGACTTTCGCGTACGTTCCCATATCGACAAAATCAAGGATCAATACACCGAATGAGTTAAACCATGCAAGCATGAAAATCGGATAAGAAAACCCAAACTATTGATAATACAAGCATGTGAATAAAACAAGAACTTCGATATAAGAGAGTTTCAAAAGATTACATTGTTTCCCAACAACAATGGGTTTAGTTCACCATGAACATGGTTAAACTAGATGGAATTAATGAAAAGAATGGAAGAATAAACCCTAGAATTGGTGATTCGGAGTTCCCGCATCCAAAAACCGCCTCCAAGGATTGAAAAAGAGCTTTGGACGCCTCTGATTGCCAAAAGATTACTTCTGAAATCGCACTGGATCTATTTATAGACCAAAAAGTAACAGAATTTCGGCCTAGGCCCATTCATTTAGGCGCTTAGCGTTAGCTAATGCTCAGCGGTGGCAACGTTGGACGCTCAGCGGTGGCAACGTTGGACGCTCAGCGGTTGCTGATGCTCAACGGTCTGCGTCTTGGTCGCCTAGCTCTAGGTTAGCGCTGGGCGTTGGTCGCGACACCTCTTTTTTCATCTTTTCTTGCCCTTTTTCTATTCCAATGAAATCCTCAATTCAGCTTTTCAAGGAAATCCAATTAAGATGCAAACATGCTTCAATTCATTCAAGTTCACAGATTGCTCACATAGTCACATACTCTCCAACAGATACTATTTTTATGAATGACCAATCCACTAAGCATAGATGTAATCATGGAATTCATTAATCCTTTCCAAGCAAAGTGTTTCACTCAATCAGTCAAGTGTTTAAGGAGGTCACACACATATGTCATCACAAGGACTTTTTCAAGGCTTATAACGTGGCTGGGCTAACAAAAACAATTGGTTTTTCTAGATCACAAAATCCTTGAGTTAAGAGAGTTATTCAATATTCATAGTTCAGGCACAACTCTCTTTCAACCAATCTACTTATTCCTAACTTTTCCCCTTTTCTTTTGCATTGAGCTTTATCTTTCATGCTTTTTCTTTTCTTTTATTTTCTATTCTTCTCATGCTTTTATCATTCAATACATTTTTCTCAATGCTTTCTCTTTTGCCTTTCAACTTCCCCCAACAACCCCAAACTTGAATCTTTATCAATACCATAAAATATTTCTCAACATAACTCAAGGTAAGGATTTTTATCAATAAGGTTTTCAAAGTGTCTTAGGCTAAGGTTCAAGAAGGGTAGAACACATGGTTCTCTTTACTTTGGGCGAAAATTTGGCTAAGTAAGGGCTTCCAAAAATGGCCTTGATCGTATGACATAAGCATGCAATTCCATCAATCATACAGACTCAAGCAATATCATTCATGCTTTCAATTGGATAGCAAATATATCAACAAGTATTCTGAAGGTAAAAACCTCACTCAACTGTGCTTACTCAATCATTCAGTCATACATCCTACTTAGCATCATAACCACAATCATAACTCATCATGCACATGTTCACACAGCTTGTGAAAAATTCACCTGTTATAGAAGCATATAGAGCAATCTCAATCATCATCCACATCAAATATTATCAAGCATACTCGTCATGCATTAAAACAAGTCAAACCATAATCAGATAAGATGTTCAGACAAGTTCACACAAACCTACACTACTCAACCGAAGCAAACCTACACTACAAGTTCAAATTATAAAAGAAAGAGAAAAATAAACCTGGCTTGCCTCCCAGGTAGCGCTTGTTTAACGTCACGAGCCTGACCTAAAACTTTTCTAGCACTCATCAGTAAGTGCTTCCCAACACCCTTCAGTAGGTGTACTTACCTATATCCTTTAGTAGATACATAATTAATTAGCATCCCTCAATAGATGCTACCCAAAAATTGTTCAAAAATCCAAAAATTTCATGTCCAAAAATAAATGTTTTACAACAATTGGGATTCATTCAAATAAAATCAAGTCTTCTCATCCCAGTTGGTGTCTTCATCAACCCAACTCATCAATTGTCTTCTATCCACCCTTTTAATTGCTTTAGAGTATGGTCTTCTAACCTCCATTACTCCTTCCTCTTTAAGCTTTTTCACAATCCACTCCCTATTCATGTATCTTACTTTTGAACCAGGCGGGAATGGTGTGTCCTGTGAGTGGATTGTTCCTCCTTTATCTACCTCTTCATCTTTAGGTACTTGCAAAATATTACAATCATCAATGTCAGTACCTTCAGATTCTACTGCTGTAACTCCTCCCCTTGAAGCTTTATATTTAGCTCTCTTTTGTACTCGTGAGAGCTTCTCCCTAAATTCTTTATACATTAGGATACTTTCTTGGTCTTTCAACATAATTCTCCGGTCATAAACACTCATCACTAATTTAACAGTTTTCATAAAAGGCCTTCCCAAGATTACTGGAATCCTTTCATTTGTGTTCATGTCCATGACTATAAAATCAACCAAGAATTCAAGATGTTCAATCTGAACAACTACATCTTCCACCATACCAATCAGCAAATTAGATGTCCCATCTGCCACCATCACCATAAGATTAGATGGTTTCAATGTTAGCCCTCCAATTTTATTCATATAGGATAAAGGCATCATGGTAATACTAGACCCAGAGTCTAGCATAGCTCTCCCCACATCTACATCTTCAATCACGCATGGAAGAGTAAGACTCCCTGAGTCTTTCATCTTGGGTTGATGATGTCTCTTTCTAGGCCTTGCATGCACTTCCTGTTCTTTTTCTTCATCAAGATCTATCACCTCTCCATAGTATTTTATTCGATTGGAGTATACAGGAATTTGGGGAAGAGTTTCAATTAAAGGAACAACAGTCACTTGGTTAAAAATTTCCCTAAATGACCCACAGTGACTTCCTCTTCTCTCATTTTCTCTCTTTTCTTCTTCATTTTCGCATTTTTTTTCAATCCTCTCATCTTCTTCTTCTTCCTCACTGCTCTCAATCTCCATATTTTCACTCATCTCCTCATCTTCCTCCTCACTACTTTCCACCTTCAACAACTTCCTCTTCTGCTTTTCTCTTGCTCCTAGTCACAACAACTTTGCATTCCTCCTTAGGGTTAATATCAGTATTAGCCCAAAATTGGTTCTTCTTTGTGGTCTCCACCTTTTTGACAGTTGACCAATCTACATCTCTAGAGTTCTGAACTTAGCTTGGTGACTTGCATAGTGAGAATCATAAACCTTTATAAATTTATCAAATTTGTCATTAAGGTCTCTGACACTCTCTGTCAAATTGTTCACTTGCTGCCACAAGGGTGATGGTTGTTGTCTATTGTTGAACACGCCTCCTGTCTACCCGGATGGGTTATTTTGACTAGGTCCAATACTAGGGTGGTTCTTCCAACCTTCATTAAAATTACCTTGGTTGAAATTTCCTTGCCTATTTTGGAACTGATTACCCATGTAATTAGCCTCCTGTTGCATCTCTTCCGGCATAGCACATTGACCATTAATATGGTCACGACCACAAAAATCACAAAGTTGTTGAGCTTGGGAGACATTCTTAATCTCCTTTGGAAGTTGCGATAAAATCTTTGTCAAAGTATCCAATTTCTGAGTTAGAAGGTGATTCTGAGCTAATATAGCATCATCAACAAGAAGATGTAGAACTCCTGTCTTTTGCATTGGTGCGCCCCTTTCACTATGGGTTTCCTGTTCATTTGCTGCCATACTCTCAATCAGGTTATAGGCCTCATCTTCAGTCTTTTTCTTTATGTCGCCTCCAGCTGAAGCGTCTAGCATAATCTTTGTATGCAAGAATTAGAGTTGTCTTGTCAAATCCATGAACAGGCGTCTTCCTCAATAGGCCTTTAAACCTATCCCATGCTTGTCCAAGAGTTTCCTCCATACCCTACCTAAATGAAGAGATCTTCAACCTTCCTTGGGTGACTTTTGATTGAGGAAAATATTTGCTCACAAATTTGGATGCCACAGTCTCCGACGTAGTGAAACTTCCTTCTAAAAAGGAGTTTAGCCATGTCTTAGCATTGCCTCGCAGTGAAAAAGGAAACAAGCTAAGTTTTACCCAATCATCAGATACTCCAGTCATCTTTATAGTGTTGCAAATTTCACTGAATGTTGCCAAATGATCATAAGAATTTTCATTTGACAACCCATGAAATTGGTTGCTTTGTACCAGATGAATTAACATAGGGTTCATCACCATATTGGTTGTGTTGTCCTTTTGCATGGCTATATTGTTTAAGTGAAACGAGCCCACATCATTTGATGCATCAGCAAGTGTGCATCTGGGAGGAGGTTGCTCGACCATCTCCTCTGAATCTTGTGTAAGAGCCTCTAGTGAAGATTGTAAAAGCCTTTCATGAGAGGGGAATAGTTCATGTGATGGCTTTCTTACTTTCCTCCCCCTCTTGTCACTCAATCCTTCAAGTAGAGGTTTGATTGGGTGTCGCCGCCCAATCAAATTTGATTGCATATGAGAAATGCAGTATCGCTAGGGAATGACCCTAGGTCGTCTCTCAAGGACCAAACTGCGGTTCAGAATCAGGTCTGACACAGTGGGGGGGCTTGAAATGTTGTTTGTGGATGCGGAAAAATTAAAATGAAATTAAAACAGTAAAAACGAAAATTCACGTTAGAACTAGACAACTCTGACCTTTGCTTAATGTTTTAACCATAACCTTTTCTACAGAGCTCTAAATGAGATGCGGTTTTTTTTTCCTGGAAAGTAGACTCAATTATCTTTCATTTGATATATAAAACGTAGCATTTGGAGCTTTGGTCTGGTTGCAGTTATGTTTTTAAAAATCGAGTCCAGAGTGTGAAAATGCTAAACCCAATACTAGAGCAAACAAATATCTAAGCACAGTTAAAACTATTAAAATGCAACAAGTAAGCTTAACATTGAAAGGAATTCATCACAGTAATAATTCAAATAAAAGANACTAAAAAATAAAGGAACTCATGTGCCCCTCTTCTAGATGAAACCCNTGACAGCAACTAACAAATGTGATAAAATCAAAGTGTTTCTCTCAAATTGAAACTAAAACTCCCTCTTCTCGGTTCAAGCATTAAAATAAAAAAAACACAATTAAAAGGAGCCCTACATTGTAGCCATTGCAGCCGTGACACTACCTAATCCATTTTTCATTCATGAAAGCAAAGAATTAATGATTTCATTCCAGCTGCCGTAGACTCCCATCAAATCACGTAACAACTGCACAACAATAAAAGAAAAGTGCCCTTTCATTCCATCAACACTCAATCAACCGTACCTCCTCCATTCCTTCCTTTGCTTTCAATTTTTTTTAAAGCCAAATCACTTGCAATCACTGTTTTAAAGCCAAATCACTTGCAATCACTGTCCCATCACCACTTAGCAACATCTACTCTATTTTTTTCATTCCATGAATTAGATAAAGAAAAGCTAAAGAAAGGCTATCTATCTTTGCAATACTACCGAATGCATCACAACAAAAAATCCATTTAAGAGGTGCCACCGTGCTAGCTCAAAAATAGTAAATGCAAAAGAGGATGCTGGAATTTATTTAAATGCAAAAACCTTTGGAATATATAAATGCACAAGTACCGTAAACCACTTCAATCAATCACCATTTCTTGATTTAATCAAAACCAAAAAGAAAATTATTAACGTGTGCAGAAGATGGAAAGCAAAAGGAAATGTGCTTCTAGATTCAATCATAAGAAAAAAAAAAACGTAAACACTTCTCCATCAACCAAAGTCTAGTAGCAGCAACATGATTTTAGAAAAAACCGTGAAAATGGCAGCAACCTTCTCTCTTCCAGAAAATTGCCGAGAAGTGTCCTCCAAGTGAGTGACGGCTCCAGCATTTCTTTCCCTAGGACCAAGTCTCCAAAAATTAGGGTGGGGTCCACCCAACCCTAGGGTGCCATGTGTCTATTTTTTTTTTTACTATTGGGCTCAACAACAAATACCAAAAATTGGCCCACAATGTCAAAGTTTGTCTAAAAATTATAAACTACTAAATTAAAATACAATTAATTCTAAAACGCTTATGGAAGAGTCTTGATTTATTTTGTCTCCATCCTAATGCTCCAAAATATATCTCCAAAATTTTCCCTACAAATAATAATGCAAATAATTAGCTCAAAAAATTCAAATTAATTAAAATAAGAATTTCTGATCAAATTAAGCACAATTAGGAAAAACGGGAAAATACCGGACAATTAAGCACAATTCCCTGATTAATTATAGCACAATAAACTAAGTGAAATCAATAAAATATTGACTCATCAAGGTTTTTGATTTTTCTTGCTCCTGGTTTGAATTGTATCCTGCATGCACAAGAAACAAAAAACCTAAAAGCACTTTTATAGAAAAATATAAAAACTAAAACAAAATATATACAAAGTCAAATTTAACCAAAATCACACTACTAGTAAAGTTAAACCAGGAGTCCCCGGCAACGGCACCAAAAACATGTTAAACCCTTGGCAAGTGTACCAGATCGTTATCAAGTAATATAAATGGTAAGAACAAATATCGTTTTCCCAAAGGACTTAGTGGCCTAGACGTTCGTGTGATTTAATTTTATAAGACTTAAAAGAAGAATAATTTTTAAAGTTGATGCAAAAACAAAATTTAAACATGCAACTGCAAAGTTGAATCAGTTGACAAAGAAGACTATGAATTAATGGAGTTGTTGGAGTTTACAATTTCATCTTTATCCACTCTCCTATATCTACTATTNTTGTTAAATTCACTTTATTATCAATGTCATGCAACTATCTAATCTACTCAAAACCCGATTCCTCGGCGAAGAGAGCCTATTATCAATTTCTAGTTTACCATTCCTAGTCTCCCTAAGTAACCAATAACGCATGAAAAACAAAATTTTAAAGAAATTGGTCGTCCTACTCCTATTCCTAGGTAGTATTGCTTAATAAAGAGAGTTCCTATTAGTTCGAGACTTCCCCGTACGTTCTCATATCGATAAACTCAAGGATTAATACACCGAATAAGTTAAAGCATGCAAGCATGAAAATCGGATAAGAAAACCCAAACTATTGATAATACAGGCATGTGAATAAAATAAGAACTTCGATATATTACATTGTTTCCCAACAACAATGGGTTTAGTTCACCATGAACATAGTGAAACTAGATGGAATTAATGAAAAGAATGGAAGAATAAACCCTAGAATTGGTATTCGGAGCTCCCGCATCCAAAAACTGCTTCCAAGGAGTGAAGAAGAGCTTTGGACGTCTTTGATTGTCAAAAGATTACTTCTGAAATCGCACTGGGTCTATTTATAGACCAAAAAAGTAACAGAAATATGGCCCAGGCCCATTCATTTAGGCGCCCAACGTTAGCTAACGCTCAACGGTGGCAACGCTGGATGCTTAGCGGTTCCTGACGCTCAACGGTCTGCGCCTTGGTCGCGCACCGCTAGGTTAGCGCTGGGTGGTGGTCGCAACACCTCGTTTTTCATCTTTTCTTGCCCTTTTTCTATTCTAAGTCCTTCCTTCTTCATCTTCATCATTCAATTCTCGCAAAATCCTGTCAAAACAATGTAAAACCAAGCATAATATCTCTAAAACCACTTTTGACTCTCTTGTTCACTAACTTAAACAAAATGCATGATTTCAAGCTAATTTTAGGTCATAAAGGTTGTGTTTTGATATCAAATTAATGTATAAAAATAACGGTTTTTAGACCATTATCAATAATTTTGTTAGAGAAATCAACTGCTAATGCTAAAAAGCTTGGATGGTTGGCCCTCAAAGTTTGGTATTTTGGTCCGTACTTTCTTATAATTGTTTTATTCCAGCTATCTTTGTTAATTAGTTATTATTGTAATGATATAGTGTAATAGACAAACACTATGTAATGAATTGGATGACGACAACTATTCGTGCTCATATTACAAGTGATTTGGAAACGATAATATATTTGCATTTGATAAAAAAAATCTCCAACATTTAGAAATCATATATACTAAATGAATTCAATGTATTCTATGTAGAGATTCAAGACTCATGTTTCACTTCTCAACTTGTCCATTAATTTCACAAGGAAAAACCTTGCAAAATATATAATATATTTGTACAATAGTATGTAAGTGTTAGGTTATAATATTATGTATATTAGAATATGAAAACATTTAGCTTATGTGAAATATATATGGTTATAAGTCTATATTTTATTGAAAAATATATTCTCGTATGCATTTGTTATATACATTATAAACTATGCAAGTTTGCTTTTGTGATTTCATTGATGTAGGATGTCATAGAAACAGGGTCACATTTAAAAAAACGTAGACTATAGACAACGAATGTGGTAAAAACCGAGACTCTAGATCAAATCGAGGTTATAGATCTTTACATTAAAAAATATTTTAAATAAAATTGGACCTATGAGAATGGTTTATCTAGAAAACAAAGCAGAAAAGGATCTATGACAATGGTTGTTATTGGAACCATTGCCAAAAACTAAAAATTACTATTTCTCCCTCCCCTTTTTCATCTTGCCTTAATATGGCTCAATTGGTGAACTAATACCTATTGTCTAAAATAGTCACGTGTAGATGAAAGAGATGAAGGTGAGTAAAAGAGATAAGTGTGAATAAAGATGATAAATGTGAGGAGATTTATGAAAAGAATGAAGAAGATGAGTATGATGAAATTTATATAGAAGATGAGAAAAAAAATTATGAGTTAAGAGATATTTATCTATTAAAAAAAGTTAAAAATAATTTCACTCTTTAATTTTTAAAACAAAAATAATGGTGTGCGTCCTACTATAATCAACTAAGTCAGCGCTGAAAATATCACAATTTGGTCAACACTAATATAACAAAATTAAGTTTATTTTTTTTTTTTTTGGGATTTCAAATTCAATAACAATATTAATTATTAATAATATTTTAAAATGTTAATGGAATAATTTATTTAAACATAAATAGTAATCTGGCAAAGAAGTTCTTAGGTTTTGATTAGAAAATCGCTAAATTGGGTTTTTGTACGGATATGGGCAAATTTGACCCATTAATTACGGATCTAGGCAAATTTGAAAAAAATTACAGAAATGGGGAAGTCGTGCCACCCCTAGACGACTTCCAAAGGAGAAGTCGTGCCACCCCTGCACGACTTCACACTGTTCACATGAACAGTGATGAAGTCGTGCCACCCAAAAACGACTTCTGGACATGGTAATCGATTACTTTGAGCTGTAATCCATTACAAAAGACTTAAAAAACAATTTTTAATGGTTTAGAATGAAATAAAAAAAATAAAAATAGAAAAAGTGAAGTCATGTGGGGGTTGCATGACTTCATCTATTGAAGTCGTGCCACCCTCCCACGACTTCATCTTTTCTATTTTTAATTTTATACAAATTAATTTAAACAACGAAAAATTAGTATAAAATTTACAATAAACCTAAAACCTTAATAATGAATTTCTTTAATTTTTTCCACAATTATTTCTATTTTTTCATATTTTTTATTTAATTTAAATTAGTTTTAATTAAAAAAAAAATTGCAACAGAATAAGTTTATTAAGAAAAAAATTATACAATAATTTTAGAACTTCTAAACCATAAAACTAATAATTTCTAACCATTTTTTAATTTTTTTTTGGAATTTTAAACACTTAAAAATCAATTTTTAATGATTTAAAATGAAATAAAAAAATTAAAAATAGAAAAAGTGAAGTCGTGTGGGGGTTGCACGACTTCATCTATTGAAGTCATGCCAGCCCCCACGACTTCACTTTTTCTATTTTTAATTTTATTTATTTCATTTTAAACCATTAAAAATTGTTTTTTAAGTCTTTGGTAATCGATTACAGTTCAAAGTAATCGATTATCATGTCCAGAAGTCGTTTTTGGGTGGCACGACTTCATCACTGTTCATGTGAATAGTGTGAAGTCGTGCAAAAGTGACACGACTTCTCCTTTGGAAGTCGTCTCGGGATGGCACAACTTCCCCTTGAGTTTGAATTTTCCTACGGGAATAAAAACCGCTAAATTGGCATATGCATTATACCTATTTTATTTATTACGACAATTGGGTGCTAGGACAATTACTGAACTTGCATGAATAGGCATCGTACCTATTTTATTTATTATTCATTTCACCAATAATAAAGACACAACTTTTTAAAAATATATAAAATAGTCACATTTTTTGTATATCATTTTTTTACAAAGAAAATGATTTTTTTTCTGTAAAGACGATGAAATAAATGTTTGGGAGCCACACCTTTTGCCTTGCATTTTCTTACGTACGTGGAACTAATATGGTTCACATATTGATATTCATAATGCTGTTTCACATGTAGAAATATATTTTATCACTCACTTGTATACTATGCTATTTATTAATTAATATAAATTATTTCATTTTTTTATTATTGTTTCAAGTGATAAATTAATTGTTTGTGTATACGTGTGTTTGATAAAATAATATACCGATGAGTCTGCATAATAAATGATAGTGAAAATAGTAATTTCTCTAATTTAACTTGTAATCAATTGCACAAATTGTTAATCAAGTGATTCAGATTTGAAATTACTATTCTACTTTCACAAGTTTTATATCCCTATCGGGGGAATTTAAGTGTTTGAAATTTCATAATTGTATCCATATAATATTCACTTTAATCAAACTAGCTATAGTAGTGCCAACATACATTAAAATTATTTGCATTTATAGCATATATACTTCAAATGTATAACTAACTATTTTAAGTTAAACATATACTTGGTGTAATGGCCTTCGGAAATGCTCCTAAAAGTAATTATGACTTCTTTTAAAAAATTAAAATATAATTATAAATAAGCTATTATGACTTCTCTAAATATTAAATTTTAAACCTTGTAGAAGTTAATTTTAATTTATCAAAAAAATTGAAATATTCTTTTATAGAATTGATTTTGCAAATATGTACAATTATTCGATATTAATACGATAATGAAATATACCGACTAAACTATTAGATGAATATGTGGCTCTTGGAGGAAGCATCACTATGTGGTTAGTAATTTTTAACTATTATCTAATTATTAAATTATTAAGTGCATGCAAAAATAGATATCTTTTCATATCCTTGAAGGCCCTTCCAATTATAAAGAGAAAGTTAAGGTGGTCGTTGGGAAAACTTAGCCTTCAATGATGTAAACGGCGTGTCGATAATAACATATACATTTATTATATGAATATGTTGAAAATCTAATTAATTTTACATTGGTAAAAATAAGAAACTTTAACATATTATAAAAATAAGATTAATAATAAACTCTAAATTTAGAGAATTTGATTGAGAGTAATACTAATTCCTCATTCAGAATAAATTTATACTTCATTCGTTTTGTCTCTTTAAATATAAAAAATTCATATAAGGTATTAAAATAAATGATTTATCTAGATATTTACTTAAATAAAAATAAATATGTCTTAATGTAATAAATAGTTAAGGTCAGTTGAGATAAAACCTACACTAAAACTTATCAAAGTCTCTTTTATAGATAATTCAGATATGATAAATCTTCTAGGTTGATCCTAATAAAATATTTCAACATAATAGAGTAGAAAAAAATCTAAATGCTTTTTTTGTTAGAAGTCTCACATCAACTAGAGATAAGGTCAATTTATAATATATAAGTGGGTGTAAATTTCATCTTACAAGTTGGTTTTGTGGGGTTGAGTTAGGTTTAAAATCCATTTTTTAATATGTTATTAGAGCTAATGTATCCTAGAGATATTTGTTGTTTGTTAGAAATATTGTTTCACCCACTATCGGACCGTTATTGAACTTGAGGGTGCGTGTTGGAAGTCCCATAGATAAAGGCTAATTTAGAGTATATAAGTGGGTGCAAACCTCACCTTACAATAAACTTGGTTGTTTGCTTATATAAGAAAATTACATAACAACATAAGATGTTGAAATCCTTGAATGTCTAAACATATTTAATTTTTTTTGACTAACTAAACTTATTTTTAAAGTATATAAGATAGTTATATAAATAAAACTAAATAAAACATCTCAATTTGAAAGTTTAAAATAGTAAATTGATAAATAATAAGTTTATGATTTTTTTTTTCATATCTTTTTTTTTTTATTAATGTACGACTTAAGTTTATATTTAAATTCAACCAATTATTTATTTCTATTTATTAATCAATAAATATATATATATATATATATATAATATTTACTAATTATAAAAAATTTTAGTGTGAATATTATAGAATTAATCCAAAAAGTCAAATATTTTGGCTAGACTTTATGTTTCTTTTATCATGTTTTGAGACTTTATTACAATGTACTACTTACTGCTTTATTAAATGTTATAAGTTTTCTTCTGCATAGATAAATTTAATAAATAAACTATAGTCAATAATTGTATTAAACTATACATTATATATTTTATTTAATAATATAATAATAAGTATGATATAAAAATATTGATTTAAATAATAATAAAATTACAACATATTAGACTATATCGTAAAATATATAATTTTATATGTGTACATAAATAATATTGTTTCTAAGAATTAATTAAACTCTTGTAGTAGAAACAAACTCACGTTAACCCTAACCTTAAATCACTTGAGTGGAGACTTTAAAGGCTGAGATTTTTTTCTTGACCCCACTTGAGCAAGCCTCTAAAAGGAGACTTTTTTTCAAGGGTGGAATAGGATTGACCCATGG
This sequence comes from Vigna radiata var. radiata, assembly GCF_000741045.1. NCBI lineage: Eukaryota > Viridiplantae > Streptophyta > Magnoliopsida > Fabales > Fabaceae > Vigna > Vigna radiata. The sequence continues at coordinate 122,280 of NW_014542187.1, forward strand.
ACCATAAGTCAAGTTGACAACTCTAAGCTTATAATATTTTGTAATATCTTTATGTAAATTGTCAAAAGATGTTTCATTATAATTAAGTAAATAATGAAATTATTTATTATAAAATTAAGAAAAAAAAAAGATAAAATCATATATTTGTATTAATATGAATTTGTACAATAAAATTGTATAATTTGTACAAAACAAATCAACCAGTTATGATTTTTAAAAAACTAACCCAAGTTGTAAGGACATAGACTTAGGCAGTGTTTAGATTGGAGTGAGGATTTAAGGAAGTGTGAATGGATGAATTTAAGAGAATAGAGAGTGGATTGAGTAATTGTTTGAATTAAAATATATCATGAGTGAATGAAAGGATTTAAAGAGAAAATTTATCTATATGTGTATGATAGATTAATTTTATTTAATAAATATGTTAATACAAGATCGTCTAGAGAATAGACCATTTGAGAAACTCAAATTTTGAAGTTTAACAATAAACATTAAACAAAATATTGTTGTGTATGGAAAACTGTTTAAAAGCAATAGCGGCTAAAGAAGAAATATTTTGTAACATCTATTTCAAATGAAATCAAGCTTGTGAACAAAGTTTTCTAGTCCAAGTTATCTAATGAATTATAAAATCATAAATAATGTCTAAGAAAAGAAAGTGTCTCTCTTCTGAAATCATCTAATAGATTATATAAGTAAGCAAAACTTCTTATGATGATAAAAGTCTATTTCTTATAACACTAAGGCTATTTTTTTTTTGTTATGTAAGCACCAATAGTCCTTCTACGCGGTCTTCTTGAATCGGCCATGAGAGAAATGGGCATATGTGAAACTAGAGATGAATGAAAAGGGAAGAATTTTGGTGCAGATTAAAGTTGTGAAGTGTTTTGAGTGCAAAAGAATCACTATTAATATATTATAGGGGGCTATTTATAATAGAAACTGAGAAACTAGCCGTTTATGGCCATTTATAGTTGTTAGAATTCACTGCAAGAACTCCATTTTTGAAACTGTTCGCGTGATAATCGATTATCAATAATCGATTATCTGTTTCTAGAAATTGCATGATAATCGATTATGATTGAAAATAATCAATTATTGTTTCATGAATACCCAGTTTTGAGTTTGAGTCAGGATAATCAATTATTCCATAGGATAATTGATTATTTGCGATTATAAGACTTTTCTCAAAATCCAAGATTAATCGATTGTCTCTTATGATAATTGATTAAATACGCCGTGCTTACAAAAAATCTAATTTTTGCAGAATTTTGAATTATAAGACATGTCTAACACTCCTAACTCTTTTCTAAGTTCATAAAATCTATCCTTAGGCAATGATTTTGTAAAGATATATGCTTATTGATGTAAAGTATCAATATATTCTATTTGGGAATATCCCTTTTGAATATGGTCTCTTAAGAAATAATGTCTAATCTCAATCACTACAAGAAATCTGATAATTACCGACGAAAATATTTTCGTCGGTAATTGTAATTTACCAACGGATTTTATTGACGGAATGCATTTTTTTTTTCTTGCCGACGTATTTTACCGGCGGAATCATTACCGAAGGAATAATCCACCGATAAATCCGTCAATAACGCAATTCACATTTACCAAAGAAAAAATCCGTCGATAATAGACCCTACATTTACCGAAGGAAAATATCCGTCGATAAATCCGTCGGTAATAGACCCTACATTTACCGAAGGAAAATATCCCTCGATAAATCCGTCGATAATTGACCCTTCATTTACTGAAGGAAACATCTGTCGGTAAATCCGCTGGTAAAATGGGCGGGACTTTTCCCGCCCATTTTTCCTCTCTGTCCGCGAGCAGAGTGTTATATATTTCGTTTTTCTCATTTCTTCCTCATTTGTGCCTGGAACTTGTTGTTTTTCTTACTTCTCCATCTTCCACTCCATCTTTTTCTTCTCTTCCACTCCATTGCAGCTACAAATCAAAACTGTCTCCATCTCTGTTCAGCAAGATCGTCGCTCCGTTTAGTCAGGCCGCCTCCATCTTTCTTGTCTGCAACCACTGTCAGCACCGTTAATGTCTCTTTTCTTCCCCTTTCACGCTTCAGCTCACTGTGCAACCCCTTTTTTCTTCCGTTTTCACTGCTGCCATGGGAGAACGGCACCACTGCCGTGGGAGAACCACGCGGACAAGAGGAAAATAAAGACAATATCGATGCTTAAAAACTAAGGCATTTTTCCCAATTTTAGGGTTTCTAAAACAATTGGAGAACCTAAATTTAGTCTTTGATTTTGGTTTTGGAATGAATTGGATTGTTCTTTTGGTTTAGGAATGAAGAAAGGTTGATTAAAGAATTTGAAATCTGAGAAAAAGAAGAAGGGGAAAGAGGAACAAGATGAACCAGATCGGGATATTTACTGACAGATTTATCGACGGATTTTTCCTTCGGTAATTACCGAAGGAATTTTCCTTCGGTAATTACCAACGGATTATGTGGCAATTAGCGACGAATTTTTCCTTCGGTAATTACCGACGGTTATATTTTTCCGTCGGTAAATATTACCGACAATGTTATTACTGATGGAGTTATGACCGTCGGTAATCCGTCGGAAAAATGTCATTACCGACGGATTTTGGACATTTCCGACAGATTTTAGTCGTCAGTAATTCTATGTATTATTGTAGTGAATATGCTTAGTTCTAGAGTGCATTATGGGGTTCTTAGTTAGGTTTATAGCACTGGTGTTGTTATATTTCAGAGGAATGTGATCAAGGAAGATATCAAAATCCTCCAATTGCTGTTTCATCCATAGAATTTAGGCACAACAATTGCCAGCGACAATGTATTCAACTTCAATGGTAGACAAGGCTACACATGCTTGTTTCTTTGAGTGCCAAGACATTAAAGAATAACCCAAAAAATGACAAGTTCCACTAGTACTTTTCCTACCAATTTTACAGCCACCATAATATGCATCAGAATATCCTATTAAACTAGGTGTAGCATCAAAGGGATACCAAAGCCCAAATGAGGTAGTTCCTTTAAGGTATTTCAAAATCCTTTTAACAGCAGTTAAATGTAATTCCTTAGGATTTGCTTGGTACCTAGCACACACACATACACTTTGCGTAATGTCTGGTTTACTAACAGTAAGATACATGATAACAGTTTAAAACACCGTTATTTGTGATGTGATTTTGATACTAAAAGCACCATTTTCGCTTAGAAACTTGCTTGGACTCATGTTTTTTCGTTTAGTTGTGTGAATAAGAGAAGTGAGGTTGATTTCAATGATTTTATGACTAATTTCCCTTGTTTTGGCAGAGAAGGAAGTAATACTAGAAGTAGAAATAAAGAGCCAAGAAGATGGAGCTCAAAAGGGCATGAAAAAGCATTAGAAGAAGGGAAAGCACGAAGCCCGAGCGCCCTGAATGGAAGCTTGAGCGAGGAAAATCGACGGCCACTGCCCGGGCACCTTCCCTGGTCGCTTGGGTGGCGGGGTCTCGAAGCTTGGGCGTCCAACTCAAAGCTCGGGCCTTACATGAAGATCGACCACCGCCCGGGCGCCTGAGCGTCGAATTTTCGTGGATCAGACCCTGTTTCTGCTCTGTTTCAACTCTATTGGACTGAGTCCTACTTTTGCTCATTTCTGACACTATTTAAAGGACCCTGGGGCTCTTGGTTTTGGATCTCTGGCAGAGAAGAGCATAGCAATACACTTTTTCCCCAATTCTTAAGCTTTCTTTCTCATTCTCTTCCATTGTTCATAGAGTTCCCTTATGTCTATGGGGAACTAATTTTTATTTTTTGTTGGGGGATGATGTAACCTTGTAAACTCTCATGTATTTGAATTGATTCTTANTTCCATATGTTTTTCCATTAATTGTTAGAGTAATTCATTTGTTTCAATGCTTGCTGTGTTTAACTCATTCATTAGCATGATTTATGAATTGCATAAGTGCTAGGAAGTTCCTTACAAATCAGGTTCTTGTTGAATTACTCCTAAGGGTTATATTGCTCAGGGATGAGAGTATAAGTCTTGGTCATCTTAATCTCTTGATCTTCACATCTTATTACTATTACTAGGGATGCTAGGAATTGCATAAACTGGTAATTTGGTGATAACGCTTTAAAACACCGTTATTTGTGATGTAATTTTGACACTAAAAGCACCCTTTACTGCTTAGAAACTTGCTTGAACTCATGTTTTTGCTTTAATTATATGAATAAGAGAGTTGAGGTGGAACTTAATGATTTTTTTACTAATTCCCTTGATTTTGTAGGCTATTGGAATGATTTGAAAGAAGGGTTGAAGTATCAAGGAGTTAGAATGCAGAAAAGTCAACCAAAAAGTCAATCAGTCAACTAGAAAAGTCAACAGTCAACCAGAATGCTGAAAAGTCAACTAGAGCGCCAGAAAATCGACGTTGGCCGCCCGGGTGGCGGATTTGGCCACCCGGGCGGCGGGGTTCGAAGCTTGGGCATCCAAATGAACGCTTGGGCCTTACATGAGCACTGTTGACCGCCCGGGCGTCCCCTTGGACCTCCTGGGCGTCCCCTTGGACCACCTGGGCGTCGAATTTCATGGATCGGGCCTTGTTTCTGCTCTGTTTTAATTCTTTTGGATCGGGCCTTGCTTTGGCACGCCTCTAACACTATTTAAAGGACCCTAGGGCTCTAGGTTTTGCATCCCTAGCAGAGAAGAGCATAGGAATACACTCTTAGCCTACTCTTAATCTTCCATTCTCATTCTTTCTTCCATTATTCATAGAGTTCCCCCATGTCTATGGGGAACTAATTTCTATTTGTTGTTGGGAACTGATGTAACCTTGTAAACTCTCATGTATTTGAATTGGTTCTTAATTCCATATGCTTTTTCATTAATTGTTAGAGTAATTCATTTGTTTCTATTCTTGCTTATACAATATCACTATTTATAAATTGCATGAGTGCCGGGAGGTTCCTTTCAATTCAAGTTCTTGTTGAATCATTCCTAAGGGTTATATTGCTCAGGGATGAGGGTATGAGTAGGGATGGCAACGGGTCGGGTCGGGTACGGATAGTGCCTACCCGCAACCCGACCCGCTGGGTAAAATTGTACCCGCTACCCGTCCCGCTACCCGTCCCGCTACCCGTCCCGCTACCCGTTGGATACCCGCCTTAAAAAACCCGTGGATTTTTTTCAACCCGAAGGTACCCGTTGGATACCCATTTTCAACCCACGAATATTTAAAAAAAAATATAATTTTATAAGTTTTTAAATGAAAAAATTCAAATTAAATTGCAAAAAAAAAATGTGAATAAAATTTAAAACATATATCCAAGAAAAGTCAATTGATAAATAAATAAAAGTTAAAACTTACATTCAAATTAATACAAATTAATAGTAAAAACATTTCAAATTAATACAAATTAGTACAAATTAAAACTTAAATTGAAATAATAATAACACTTCAAGATTTATGCTTGTTCTCCCACATCTTCATTTTGACCACTTAATTCCTGAAACAAATAAATACAAATAAAGTCATGAATCAATGACAAAGTGACACTATTAATAAAATTAGATTACAATATTATAAAAAAACTACTAACATCATCATGAATTATCTCCTCTAGTATTGTATTAAGCTTCAGACATTAATTTATTATTAGACATACATTATTATAAATACAAATAATAAAGCAACAACATTATCCACAGTCTGAGGATGAATAACAATATTATTATTAGAAATTTTTAGAGGGTGACAAATTCAGGGGCCCTCTCGTACCTGAGGATTTGTCTGGAGAATTGTTTGCAAAAGAAAGAGATATCAGGTATCCAGCCAACCTATAGCCCAAAAGTAACGAGAATCATCAACCACAAAAAAGCAACCAATTAAAATAGTCTAGGCCAGAACAATATCAAAGAAATTAACCAAAGAAGCACCAAATAATCTGATGAGAAAAAATCAGTACAATTTGATTAATAAACAAGCCTTAACCTGCTTAGAGTATATTAGAATCTTGTCAAATTCCAGTAAAAGCAACAACACTTTTGGAGTATATTACCAGGCTTTTTTGTTTAACCTTTTTGCTGACCCAGTAATATTCTAGCTTAGCACATTATTCCTTTGAGCTACTTGTTTTTATAGATTATTTAAAAATATTGATTTTTTACTGTTTATGGTTTGTTTCTATTTTCTGAACAATTGTGTAGGATATTATACGACTACCAAGGTTATTTAGCTTTCTTCAGAAGCCACTGGCCAAATTTGTATCTGATTTGAGAGCCCCAAAGAGCAAAGAAGGTTATGCTTCTATTGGGGGTGGATCTCCTCTAAGACACATAACTGATGCACATGCATGGCACTTCCTACTAGCTTCTTTTCCACACATTACTATATATTTCACTTTGAACATGTTAGTTAGTGCATTTGAGACATCAAATGTTAAACAATTGCCTACGAACACGAGTGGTTTAGAGCTCTGTATATGCACCAAATGCATATAATTGTTTTAGAATGTGAAACAAAAGCACCTCTCTATCATATTGAGTTATATAACTAGTTAACAGTTTAAGTAACAAACAGATATAATCCATTACTTCCTACCAAGTTATGTAATTTCTAGATTTTATGCACTCAAAACAAACTTATTAAGAGGAGTAGATAAGAGAGAGCGGATAAGATGAAATTGTAAACCCCCAACAACTCCATTCATCCATAGTCTTTTTCTTGTCAATTGAATCAATCGCATTTGCATGTTTATTTTGTGTTTTTGCATTCCCACAAATTAATTTTCTTTACAAGTCTTATGATTTCAATTTGCACGAACGATAAGGCCTTCGAGTCTCTTGGGAAGAACGATATTGGGTTTTACCAATTATATTACTTGAAACGATCTGGTACACTTGCTAGAGAGTCAACACTTATTTTTCACAGAAGTTCCTTCTTCAACCCAAACTCTACGAGTTCTCTTAACACTAGACTTCTCGTTTTGATTCATGTTTCTATGTCTAACATTGCTTCTTTTTAAGTTTTTTTTTAGCTTGTGAATTTGGCTTGGTTGCGTTTGCAAGTAAGTTCTCAAGTATGTCAATATCAAACATATGACTCTTACAAGATAAACATTCAACAGTTTGTTCAACAGTATTAGACTCAGACAACTTAATTTCTAGATTACTAACTTTGTTTTTAATAACGGTTGAAAAACCATTATTTTCATAATTAAATTTGACACTAAAGACACCCTTTTTGGCTTAGAATTACCTTGGAATCATGCATTTTGCTTAAGTTAGGGAATAAGAGAGTAAAAGGTGGTTTTCTTGGTTTTATGTTTGATTTTCCTTGTTTTGGTAGGAATTATCAGGAATTGGATGAAGAATATTGAAGTAACAAGGAGTTAGACTAAAGAGAAGATGGAGAAGTGCTGAAAAGAAGAACTACAAGCAGCGTTGAGGGCCGATTTCGCTGAGAAGATCTTTGTCAAACGCTCAAACACCAACATTGAGGGGAGAATTTGAGTATCGCGCCCACCAGTGAACACTACTTTGCCATTGAGCATTGGGAAAGAATTTGAAAAACACTATTTACCCCACCCTCTATTGTTTTTTTTTTTTGTTTTCAAGATAAAGTTAAATAATTTCTATTTTACCCCTAAAATTAAATATGATATAAAATTAAATATAAATAATAAAATTTATAAATAAAATTAAAATTATCATTTAAAATTGCATAAATATTAATATTACACTTATAATTCTTACTATTACTTATATATGAATAATTGACCTGGATTGTAAGCATAACTACATATTTTGAATTTCACCACCAGTATATTTTCATACAAAAGAATTTAAAACATGAATAACAAAAGAATTTTAAACATGAATAAGCACGTGAGGTTTTATGAGAATTAATAAAATTTGATAAGAATTCATGAAATGAAATTCAAAACAAAAAGCAAATAGAAGATAGGAAAGTGAGAAGTGAAGGTCGTTGAGTCTACTCTCACCGTGTAAATATCTGCCACCAACGAAGGTGTCGAGGCTGATACCGCAAATTGCCAATCTGGAAACAAAAAATTATAAAATCTGTAAGTTTTTTTAAGTAAAGGTAATAAAGTAAAATACACGTGTACTACTAATATGTAAGACAACGATTTGTAATATGATTCTATGATAATTACGTAGGTCTACATAGAAAACCAACTATTCGGACTTTCTTCACCATAATCAAAATCTAAACAGCTTTGACTAAGTCTAAAGCTTTTCTCATATAATTAAAATATTTTCTGATATTTCATCTTCACATTATTTATATTTTTAGAGTTAACAAATAATATAATAAAATTTCATCTATAATTAATCAATTATTTAATCACATTAATTTGTAATTTAGTATTCAAACATTAAAATTAATTTCTTTGACAAATAGTATAATATGTATAACTTGGGTTCAAAATCAAACCTGTAATATTAATCAAATTAATAAATTAATTACAATAACTTTAAATGTGCAGATAATATTAGTTATAAATATATAATAAAAAATTAACAATAATTTTCTTTCATGTTTAAAACCTTCAGATTTACTCTAGAGTATTATATGAAATATCAAATTAATTAGTCGACTAATCATGTAAAACTCAAACTTATATTAACCAGAGTTCATAATTATAATCTCACAAATACTACAAATATTAATCTCAAAGTCACAAATAATGAGACAAAGCCATACTCACTGGCACTGATCCATAAACCATTGAACAGAAACAACATTTCTGAGAATAAAACTATACATTGAGATAACATGAGTTTTCTGTTGAATGCAGTTAATAATTTAAGTTTCTGTTATTTACTTTTTTACTTTTATGGAAGCTTTATGAGGGTGTGCAGTAATTAATTGCAACGCTGAGGAAAACTGATATATAAAAAAATATTAACTGAAGGATAATGCGGCACACTAAACTTTACATGGCAGTGGTAACTGTTGTAAGCAAAATAAAATGGCATATCCATATATGTAACTCCTTCATCTTTATTGCTTACCATTTTCTGTGTTACTTTTAAAACCTTAAAATTGGGATCACTGTAAATTTTAGGCTTTTTACGATGAGACTGTTGTGAGTTTATATCCTAAATTTTACTAGGGAATTTGTTAAATAAACAAGGTTTAATTGTTTCTTTTGTTCCTAATTTGGTTGAAGTGTGTCAAATTCGTCTCTCTTTTAGAAAAATGTCAATTTTGTCCTCATATAGAAAAAATTTGTGTCAATCAAGTCATTTCCGTTAAAAATCATTGCTTTCAAAACTCACTTTATCCACTGCAAAATCAGGAATCGGACCCATGAAGTGGTTATTATTCAAAACTCACTTTAAGTTTTTAACACCATTAGTTTGTTTTTAACGGAGATGACTTGATTGACACAAATTTTTTTTTATATGAGGACGAAATTGACATTTTTTTAAAAGGAGGACGAATTTGACCCACTTCAATCAAACTGGGGACAAAAGAAGCAATTAAACCAATAAACAATAAGATAGAAGTCATGAATATAGAAATTGTTGTTGAATATTGTAAAAGTCAATTCAACATTTGGAAAATATCGATACATATATAAAATGTTGGAATGTAAAATATTACCAAAACGCAATTTACTTGACTTTTTTTATGCCGTCAAATTCTCCACAACTCTGCAATCTCAAACTGCTTCATCATTGTAGCATGAAGCACCTGCATCAATAGCACAAAATATAAATACTATATAGTTAGAATAGTTAACTGAAAATTAATGAAAGTTACTAGATGTTGATGATTTGGTTCTAAAGTTGAACAATTAGAACAATTAGAACGTATATGGGAATGTGTAAAAGATTCTGATTCTGACCTTCCGAATTGCATCCAACTCGTAGAGTTGAACTTCGTAAAATTACCCTTCACTTAAACCATATCTGTTTGAATTTCTTGTTAGCAGAAAAGTTTCAACAAACTATATTATTTAAAAAACTAGCCCTTGCATCATAATTAACATACATTAAAAATACATACATATAAAATATAATCCTTAGAAGCTTTTGTCGTATTGCTTTTCTGAAGGAAATTAACAAATCTCTGCAAAAAAGACACAACAAAATATTTAGATACATGGGAAAGTGAAACTAATTGCGTTTTGTCAAAATTCCATCATTCGAAAACCAAAAAGAAAACATTGAGAAATAGAAAACAGGATGTCAAATCTCTAGTATTACCGGATCATGCCACCACTAACGAAGCCACAAACAAGATCATGCCACATTTTGTACAAATCTTGTATAAGTTCCTGCCTATGAGTCTGAGCACACACTAAACCAACATAATTTGTCACTTCAGGATAGTTTTGAGATATTAGTGTTAATATATGTAAAATATTATGTTAAGTTATAATTTAAATATTATTATAATTTATGTTATATGTTGATGTGATTCTTTTAATAAATGAAGAATTATACTATCTTTATTTTTATATAAATAATACTTATTTTTATATATATAATACTTATTTTTATAACAATTATTTATATAATAATATGGTAATAGATATGAGCAACCAGAACACAAAAGATTTTCACTGCAATATTATAAAAAACAAGACAAATGGATCAAAAGCATACAACTGCAATTGAAGGGCTGGACTCTTCCCCATTTCTACAACAGTGTTTCTACCTCCCATCTTCATTAAGTAGATGTCAAATGATCATTAAGGCGTTGGAAGCTTTCCGAAGAAAACCAGTTCTGACAATATACATAGAGCAAGGGTTGACTACATTGGTCAGCGTGACAATGTATTTTAGCGGCAAAAGATAAAATAGTATAAATGTTGCATCACTTTTGTATGTCAAAACACTCACTGCTGCTATGCTAAAAGCTTAAGTTAATGGTGAAATGCAAACATTTTTGTATTATTAGTCATATCTGGATCAACTACTGAGATGTGGAACCTATTACTACTATGAGCACAAAAATGCATTTATACAATAACAATGAAGAAAACCAAAATAGACAGAATTGTCAAACAATTGACAGAAGTTGAAAGTAGACTTAAAATTCAAAGTTAGGAAAGTGCAATTTCATGTAACTGGGATCTGAGAGAAAGTAAACCTTGACATTGATTTTCAAAGACATATTAGCCAGGTACTGCTTAGTTATCTTGAAGACATGCCTCGTCAAATAATATTGAGAAATTAAACCAAGGTCAGTTTCACAAATACGCTAGATCACCTGAAAACAAAATAAAGTTATATGAATTATGAGTATTTAAACTTGTAACAACGCTTATATATATGTCTGTAAACTGAAGTAAAACAACAATACATAATCATGCACTTTTATCAACACTAAAGTTGGCTTACTGTAGAGAGATCCGTTGTTGTTGTTAGTTGATATTGCTAATAAAAGCTCCAATTCCTTTCCTTTGGTTTTGTTTGATGACACATGATAAACATGCTTTAAAGCTTTCTCCACATGCTCAGGTTTCGCATTGTAGATGGGGATAACAAGCTCTGGATTAAATTCCTACATCAAGGAAGGTAAAGATAATACCTTCTAATGTTACCTATGGCATATAATTAATGGTGAAAGTAATGTATGAAACCCTTTTTAACTATAACAGACAGATTGAATTGTTAAGACAAGACACAAGGACATTTACCTCTTGCAAAAAGTCTGCCACCCATTTCCTTTCAAGATATTGTATCCATAGAATCAAAGACAAGAAAGAGTCTCTATGTTATGAGACCATAATTAAGGAAAATGTGTCATAAAATAATAGAACACAAAGATGTCTCAAGAACACTTATGTGGGTGTCAGAGCAAGTGATCACAAGGCATCCTAAAAGGGCAAGGATAAAATGTCGGTGAATGTCTGTCCCTATTCAAGTATTCTAATATGAAACTAGGAAACAGAACTCAGAGAAGTGAGGATGTGTAAGTTGAGCACAAACAAAAATCACAATGATGGAAGCATAATATCACAAACCATCTCTTTTGCAAACCAAATTATCAATATGGCTAAAAGAGTCAATCAAACTACATATTAATAGATGGACTAGTGGATTTACCCCATAGTCTCAAGTAAATTGGCAACCCAATTCTAGTTCACGAAGTAGGAAGCCAATAATTGAAAATAAAACCAACAATTTGACATGATGTCTAAACAACCTCTATTTTAGGAAGACTATGAAAGCACACATATTATAATTCAATTATAACTAAGAAAAGTTAAAACCAATATTGAGCATCATCAAAATGTTAAAAGAAAAACATTAATAGAAAGAAAGAAACTCACCTTTTGAACATTTTGAACAAATACAATGTCTTTGGAAGAAACTGAGCCATGGGGACCTTTAGTGTCTTCTTCCTTAACCTTACCCTCATTAATGCCTCTAATATTATTATCACCATCTTATTCTTCCTCCTTCTTTAAAACTCTAACAATTTGTAGAAAAATTACATCATTAAATCTAAAACTCATTAAAAATGAAAATAGACCTCCTCATTATATTCTCATTACTCATACACTTGTTAAAGACAAAAATCGTCTATACGACCTAACGCTCTCATGTTCTGAAGGTTAATCAAATAAGATTAAAACGGGTTAACAATACAAAAATAACCTGGGACGAAAACATAAGACTTAGAGCCAAAATCCCAAAACATATACAACCTAGAACTCGAACCCCAAACATAGAAAAACATAGGAAAACACTTAGGTCTTAGGAAATAAAAAAGCATCTAGGCTAAAACACTCAGACACATGGCTAAACGATGTTCTCCTTAAAGCGTCCAAGAGAGATTAAGACAAACACTTAATGGTTATAATACCTAGAATAGGTATTTAACTTTTCTTGAAAACAAAATAGGTCGAGACAATGTCTCTAACAAAATACATTAAAAGACTTAATTATTAAAATATGCAAGGAAGCTTAAGCAAACATTATCTATCTAAAAAGAGACAAAAGTTAAAGAAGCATTCACTTGACTAAATGATACCATGAGCTCAACAAGTGCCTCATCTTTTGATGAAGTGTATATCTGTGCTTGGTATATTTAAAGGAAAGAACTTAAATGTGAAATGCTACCTAACGGTAGGAAATCAAAAGCACTTTGTTGTTCTGAGCAAGCATTAAATGACACTAAATGCTCAACAATAAAAAAGAACAAGTGATAAGAAAAGTCATATCTACTGCATGCATAGTTTACACTAATTTTGTGGACATTAAAGACAAAAAAGATATTCACGGAATGTTCCTTATTGAAGCAAAGTCTAAAACGATAGTAGAACCTTCTTCAAGCAAAGGATTGAAAAAGCATGGCTACTTTGACAAAGTTGACTTACACAACAACTGTTGAAAAGAAGAAAGAGAAAACACAAGTATAAAGGCTATAAACTACAAACTTAGTCTAACGGAAAAATATTCATGAAGCCTATAAATATAAGATATCTCAAGAAGAAAATCTAGAGGATAACTTAATATAATATCTTAAGAAAGAAGAGCTTACAACGATATATCCATCCTGAAGAGAAAAAGAGAACGAGCTCAAGAAAAAGAATACATTTAAACTGAAGAGAAGAGAAGAGAAGAGAAAAAGAAAAAGAGAAAGAGATACTCTCGAGCTTAAGCTTCATATTCCTTACTAAAGTAATGGAGACCTCAGGTCACAATTTTGCGTATGTCAAAGAATTTAGACAAAATGAGTCTAGAGGAGCTGGTAGGGATACTAAAGGTCCATGAGTATTAACACCCTGACAAGTGTACCAGATCGTATCAAGTAATAATAATACGGTAAGTTCGAATATTGTTTCCCAAGGGACTCTTAGGCCTAATCGTTTATGTGAATTGATTTCTTAAGACTTGATAAAGAATGAATTTAGAGTTTATAATGCAAAAAATAAAATAAACATGCAAATGCAAAAGCTTGATCAATTGACAGATAAAGATATGGATGAATGGTGTTGCTGGGGTTTACGGTTTCATCCTAATCCACTTTCCTATATCTACTATTCTCATTAAATTCAACTTGGTTATCAATGTTCATGCAACTTTATAATTTACTCTAAACCCGATGTTTCAGTGAGGAGAGCCTACTCCCAATTACTAGTTTACTATGTCTAGGTAATATTGCTAATCAAGAGTATTCCCCTCATGTCTAGATTTCCCCGTATGTGCCCATATCAACAAAATCAATGATCATGACATTGAATGAGTTAAATAATGCAAGCATGAAGTATAGAGAAGAAAACTCAAACTATTGATAACGAAAATATATGAATAAAATAAGAACTTTGATATAAGAGAGTTTCAATAGGATTACATCGTTCCCCAACAACAAAGGGTTTTAGTTCACCATTGTCATGGTGAAACTATGTGAGTTGAATGGAAAATATGAAAGAGATAACCCTAGAATTGAAAGATTGAAGCTTTCGCATCCAAAATCTGCCTCCAAGGAGTGAGAATGGGTGTTTTTGCGTCTTTTCTCTGTCAAAAGATAACCCTAAGGTTCGCACAGATCTATTTATAATCTCTGAAAAATTACAGAAAATAGGCCCAAGCCCAACTACAGTGCTCAACGTTGGTTTCCCCGCTTAGCGGTAGGTGCGACACTCAAGTGGGACGCTCAGCGTTCACGCCCAGGCGTCTGGCAGTGTTGTTGAAAAGGCAAGCGCTCAACACTGGATTTGACGCTCAGCGGTAGGTGGGACTTTATCTTTTCCCCTTAGCGTTGCGCTTAAGCATCTGATAGTGGCTTTCTTCACAAAGCTGGCGCTCAGCGTTGAAACTAGCGCTGAGCGGTTGTTGCGATTCTTCCTTTGCACCTTTTTTCATCATTTCTTGAGTCCAACTCCTTCCTACTTCACTCTCCATCATTCAATTCTCGTCTAATCTTGTCAAAACAAGGAAAACCAAGAATAATATCTCTAAAACCACCTTTGACTCTCTTGTAACCTAACTACAACAATTTGCATGATTTCAAGCTAATTTCTAAGTCATAAAGGGTGTATTTTGTATCAAAATTAAGTATAAAAATAACGGTTTTTGAACCGTTATCAATGAGCTTGAGCTTCTTCAGGATGGCTCCATCAAGAAGGTGAAAAGGATCACGCTAAAAGCTGTCAAGAAGACACCCACCAAGGCTCCCAGAACAGATCCGAGGAGTCAGGTGATGAACATGACTCAATGGACGAGAACGAAGAAGATGAGATTTCATTCATCATGAGAAAGCTGTAAATACTATGGAGGAAAAAAAAAGGCATAATGTTCAAAGTCAGACGTCTTGGATCTGGTTCGAAGAATATTACAAACGACAAATGACCAAAAGATACAACTGTTTGTTATGAGTGCAACAAACTTGGACATTTTCATATCAGAATGTCTCGAGTTTATAAAGATGAACAAAAAGTTAGTCTGGCCCAAATACGAAAAGAAAAAGATGCTATTGAGCATCTGGGAAGACCTCAAGACATCTGACGAGGATGAGGATGCAAAATAAGAAACTTGTAGATAATACAACAATAGACAACAATGTTGAAGTCATAAAAAACCTTAGGCATGAAACCCTATACAAAACATGTAAATAAAACCAACCATATTAATATTACTAAGGTTAAGTAGTGATGCATTGACTTCTAAAAAGAAGAAAATGTGATGGAAGACCATCAAGGGCTCATATTGGACCTCTTACTAGAGCCATGGCAAAGAGGATTCAAGAGGAAGAAGGATCACCTATTACTTTGCTTCTATGGAAGGTGATTTATATTAACCCTTCTTCTCTTAACTAAAACATGTTACTTTGTTTTATAGGACCTAAATAAAGCTTGAAGAAGTTGATCCAAGAATTAGGAGCA
>NW_014542187.1:138699-140739 GCF_000741045.1 Vigna radiata var. radiata
ATCCATTTCCGCTGCACCTCTCTGCATCATGGAGTGCTTGCTGTTTGGAACCAGATCTCGATGCTCCCAGTCCATAACAAGTTTCCATCAAGTGGTATCTAGAGCCTAGGACGTCCACGCATCAATTGATAAGTGTTTTCTCTATTTTTCTACTCCATTTTCATTCTACTTGTGCTGTTCTATTTTTCTGTCCACTGCAGTCTCTGTTTCATCTGTTTTCTTTGCTGTTTTGAGTTTTAATTGTGTTTCCAGTTGCTGTCTTCATGTTTCCAGGTGTGAGCATGTTTGTTTTTCATTTTAAACAGTGAAATCATTTTATTTGAGTCAATTCCAGCTTCAATTTGTAATTCCAGTACTGTCACGGTCATGTGCACACCACTATGCAGTTTTAATTCTGTTTTCTTTTTTTTTCCTGTTCTGCTGAGTTTAATTCATTTTAATTGAGTGTCAAGTGCTAAACCAGTTGTATATATACCAAATAAGGCAATGAAGACTAGATCTAGCCTTGGTAATACAAGCTGAAGCACTAAAAGCAAATCTGTTGTGATTTTTGCTTTGAATTCTGATGCAGAATTTGGATATGGTTTTAAATTTTTTAAAACTGTTTCAGTTTGCTTTATTTGATTCTGGTGCCTTGCACAAGTTTGGTTGATGTTGTTGAATAATGCTAAGAGTGTAGCAAACCATTACAAGCAATGAAATACAATTTGCATAGCTTGGTTGTGCATAAACACTAGCATTTTACTGTGTCAGCTTTATTTTCCAGCTTTTCACCGTGCTAAATATCCTTGAGTAGTTCAATTTGAATTTTGTCATGCTAAGTATCTTAATTCTTGCTTAGTTCAGTGTATTAACATTTCTTTGAGTTAATTCATTGTTGTCTAGCCTTTGAATCTTTGTAAAATTGAATTTGGATGGTTTGATGAAGCATTTTACTGCATAAATGGTACAACAGTAGTGAAATTCGAGAATATGCCACTTCTTTGCTGTTTTATAGCTTGAACAAGTTTCAATTGATGGTTCAAAGTTGCTAGTACTGTTCATATGGTCAAAACATGATTTATATGCAAATTTGCATTTGAAACCATTAATATTTGGGTAAAAATGGAAGTGGAATGATGATTTTGAGTTGCCAACAGATTATACTTCATTTTAAAGTTTAAACACATTCAAAATCATCAATCAAAGTTGCTTGAACTGTTAGTTGTGAATTTAAAACAATTCCACACGAAATTGGAAATCAAACCACCAAAATCAAACCATTTTTCTGGTGCAGTCACGGGTTGCAGCTGCTGTTTGGTATTTTTCTGTGCAAGTTTCATTGGGGATTGCAACAAGAGCTGGTTCAATACTTAAAAATGAAAATAAAAGATCAAAAAAAGTAATATCAAGTGTTAGAAAGCTTATAGAACCGTGCAATCCAGATTACAAGTCCTGAAATTCAAAATATCAAAATCTGAAATTCTTTGGGGCATTTCATCAAACACTTTTAGAAATTTATCAAACAGTTTGTCTGGTTGCATTTGTGAACTGTGTTTTTGATTTTTCTTGCTTTATTAATCTATTCTAGTGCCTTTGTTAGGTTCCTTTTGTGTGCTAGCTTTTATTGAGTGTTATTTCACTTGAATTCATCAATTTTTTTTGGCCTCCAATTTGCTGTTCAACCACTTGCAGTGCAGAATTCTGATACAGAATTTGTCTTAAATCTGTTTGTGGTTTTGGTGACTTATTTGGAGCTTGTGTGCAGTTTTATTGATTCATCTAGCAGCAGAAATCCTTTCCTATCATGGTAGCCTTCTAGGAAGTGGATAGGGAATTGAAAGTGAAGCAAGAAGCAAGGCTTATAGAAGCTCAAAATCTCACGGTCCTGCAGCAGTTTTGGCCTCTGTACAGCAGCATTTTGGTCCATTTAAAGCTCAACTCACACCTTGTTTTTGAGCAATACACTGCAGCAGCTGAAGCTTGAAGCTTACACTAGTTTTAAGCATTGATTTGAGTTTGTTTGAGTCTTAATATCACGGAACCTTTGAAGTTAAAGTT
>NW_014542187.1:144309-158948 GCF_000741045.1 Vigna radiata var. radiata
GTCACCCACAAACTGATGGGCAAACTGAAGTAGTAAATAGATCTCTATCTACTCTATTAAGGGTAATATTAAGAGGTAATAACAAATCTTGGGATGAACATCTACCTCATATTGAATTTGCTTACAATAGAGTAGTCCACAAGAGTACCAATCTGTCTCCTTTTGAGGTTGTTTATGGTTTTAACCCTATCACACCTCTTGATTTACTACCTCTTCCAGAATCATCTTCTTTCCTTCATAAAGAAGGTGTTTCTAAAGCGGAGTTTATCAAGAAATTACATGAGAAGGTTAAATTCCAAATTGAAAAACAAACTCAAAAGTATGCTGAATACAACAACAAAGGGAGAAAGANAATAATTTTGGAAGCAGGAGACCTAGTTTGGCTTCATTTGAGAAAGGAAAGATTTCCTTCTCAACGGAAGTCCAAACTTAGTCCAAGAGGAGATGGTCCATTCAAGGTGGTCAAGAGAATAAATGATAATGCATATATATATTAGATGTTCCTAAAAGTTATGGTGTCAGTCCTACTTTTAACATCTGCGATTTAATTCCTTTCACAGGAGATGATCAACAGGTTGAAGCAGATCTGAGGACAGATCCTTTTCAAGAGGGAGGGTCTGATGGAAGACCATCAAGGGCTCATATTGGACCTCTTACTAGAGCCATGGCAAAGAGGATTCAAGAGGAATAAGGATCACCTATTACTTTGCTTCTATGGAAGGTGGTTTATATTAACCCTTCTTCTCTTAACTAAAACATGTTACTTTGTTTTATAGGACCTAAATAAAGCTTGAAGAAGTTGATCCAAGAATTAGGAGCAAAGCCATCCAAGAAGTGGAAGCCAAATGGTGAAGACAGCCAAGCACCGCTCAGCGGCACTCAACTGCNGCTCAGCGTGAACGTGATCACCTTCTCCACGTGCATGGGTGAGNTGGNTGGAAGCATGGAACGTGCTTGCTCAAATTGGCGCGCTTCTCTTAGGGTTCTTTTGCATTTTCTGAGTAATTTGAAACANCATTTGAGCTCCTCCTCTCCTATAAATAAGAGGGCTCCCTCCTTGTAAAAGACACTTTTGAGCNTTAATGAAATGCTGCAGAATTTCTGTTTCAGCCTTAATGCTCTTGAGTNAATGCTTCTCTACACTTCTTNTTCCCTTTCCTCTAGCTTCCTTCCATTATAGGAAGGCCTTCTGAGCTGAGAGGATCAATTACACACACTTTCCATCTCCAAACACCAAATATAATTCAACTANATCCATTTCCGCTGCACCTCTCTGCATCATGGAGTGCTTGCTGTTTGGAACCAGATCTCGATGCTTCCAGTCCATAACAAGTTTCCATCAAAATGCTTATGTCTAATAAGTCAAGATCCAACTGGTTATGAGTGCCTAAGAGTTTGATAATTCCCCTTACAAATATGTTTGATGACTGAAAAGAAAGTCATGTCCTGGTACCTGGACAGTGGCTGCTTATGTCACATGACGGGAGAAAAATGTATGTTCCCAAACCTGTGGGATAAGAAAGGAGGTTTGGTCACATTTGTAGGAAACCAAAAAGGAAAAATCATACGAATTGCAAAGATAGATACAAACCTTTCCCCTTCCATAATGTTTTGTTGGTAGATGACCTTAAACATAATCTGCTTAGCATAAGTTAATTGTGTGATAGCGGATATACTGTTGCTTTTGAAAAAGGCCAATGTAGCATATTAGATAGTAATAACTCTTTAGTATTTACTGTTAATAGACAAGCTAACTTGTATAAAATAAATTTGGATCAATTGTAGTCTCAAAATTTCTCATGTCTAATTCTATGAAAGACGAGGTAGTGACATGTCATAATAATTTTGGACACACAAGTATGAGATTAATCTCTAAGTTGCAACGCCATGATCTCGTAATAGGACTGCCAGATGTATCATTCAACGATACAATCTTTTGTAGTGCTTTCATGAAGGGCAAACAGGTCAAGGAATCTTTCAAAAGTAAAAACATGGTTTCGACCAAACGACCTCTAGAGCTGCTTCATATAGATTTATTTGAACCTACAAGAGCTGAATCTATGAGTGGTAAACGCTATGGATTAGGGGTTGTAGATGATTTTTCTAGGTGGACTTGGGTTCTATTTATAACTCTGTTTAATCATTCTCGTACTCTTTATTTATGTTGGGTTTTCTCAAATAGATCCCTTTCATACTTTTTTTCTCAATTAGGTCCCTAAAAGTGAAAAATTTTAAGCAATTGGGTCCCTGGCGTTAAATTGGGTTAACGAAGTTAAATCTAAAGTGAATTGTTAGTGTGAGGTGGAATCCTTAAATGAGATGGCACATTTAGAGCAGGTTACGTGGAATATGTATAATTAAAAAATAAAAAAAAAAGGACTTCTGAGAATTGAAACCCAAGGGTTCACCATGTTCAACCTTACCTTTCATCATCTTCAACCGTAGCGATTGATGCTCAGGGTTCATCACGAAATTAGGGTTCATGAAACCCAAATTATGGTTCATGATCTTTTTGCAGGCTTGGAGCTCGGGGAAGAAGATGAAGCTCGCAATGAAGGGGATTGATTTTGCAAGTTCACAATTGGGTTTGGAAGCGCGATGGTGGCGCAATGCAATTTGGAGCAACTCGTAATGCGCGTTTGAAGAAAATGAATAACTAACCTTTCTGCGCGAAGAAGATTGCATGATTTGTGTGATGAATGTTGAAAAGCTTTTTGTCACACAAAAACTCAACAAAATTAAATTCCCCACTAATGCAGTATAGGGGCAACCTAGGGTCTAATCCAAGGACTTGGTACTTATTAAGTTTAGAAATTGTAAAACTAAGCCTATTTATTTATTTACTAAAACTAAAACTATGTGGGGAAAATAAAATGTAAAATGAAATCTAATACAAGACTAACTTACTAATAACACATGTACCTACTAAATCTAATCAATGAATGTAAGAATGTCATGAAAACAAAAACTATATAGAAAATATAGATAATAAGGAAGAAATATAATGAATGATGCATGGATGATTAAACACAAAGAAAGAAAAATAATGCATGAATCCTAACCTAAAATGATATACTAATGCATCTAATGGAACTTAAAAACAATATTCTTATCAATGGAGAGCAACATGTAAAAATTTTTGAAAATAGAATGGCTTAGTTTCAACACAAAGAGGGGGGTGATGAATTGGTGAAACACAAAAATCAGAGTCTTTTTAAAATCTTTTTCATAAAAGAATGAACTTTCATAAGTTTCTTGAATCGCAAGGAAAAAGATATTTCAAGTGCAGCGGAAATAGTTGACTACGTGAAAAGAAAGGTCAACTTGAAAATAAAAGTGCAGGCATAGAGAATTCAAACGCAGGTTTTTATACTGGTTCGGCCAAACTGCCTACATCCAGTGTCCTTCCTGTACCCGGAAGCAAATGCACTATAATGATCAGGGTTTTTATAACAATGTTTCTATAGCGACCTCCACGTCAAAATATAAAACACCTCTCTAACTCTCTAACCAAAATATAGGCATATACAAAACACAGACAACAACAAGATGTCCCCTCTCCTGCAGTTCTCACTACTTTGAACAATCCTCAAAGTCTAGAATGTCTCACGTTCTATTCATGTAGTCATAACAGGGCAGCCACAATCTTCACAAGATTGAGAGAAAAATCTGATCACGTTTCAAACACCTCAATATGCAGTATGATCAATATGTCTTTGAGCACAAATTCTTGCTCTGCAAGCAACCACCAAAGAATGAACACCTCGGTCTTCTTGATGAGTTCTTGGAGCTTTAGCACGTTCTACAAATTTGGAAAGAATCAATCAACTCATTAAAATCACAAAATTCTTTGCAGAAATCAAATTTGCGTCTATATATAGTTTTTCACAAAACTGCCGCTCCTTAAGTCAACTATGCTACTAATAGAATATATTATACTTAGACAATTATAACAGTTAGTAGAAATCAGACCAACTTAATTGATTACACATTTAATGTAGTTAATAACAATTAATGCTTGGTCAAAGATATAAAATATAACTGTTAGACATCACAAACATTAACAGAATTTAAAAACATAACTAACTAACACTAGTGCAGAATGGGCTTTAGACGTCGGTTATTTTGGGCTTTTAATGTTAGACCCTAAACTGACGTTTTTGTGGGTGACGTTAATTAGACATCGGACTGCATATAACCGACGTCTATATAGGCGTCAGATGCAGGAACACTAACATCTATATCCACGTCAGTTGTGGGTACATAGACGTGTATATACACGTTCGAAGTGGGTACAACAGACATCTACGTAGACGTCGGATGTAGCCAGATCTGACGTCTATAGGTAATTGGACGTTTTGTCCACTGTAACTCATTGGACGTTTGTTTGTGCACTGATTGTGTCCATGTACCTAAAACAAAAAAGTTAAGTTGTTAGAAACTAGCAATGTAAATAAAACTAACATGGAAGACAAAATTAACTATCTTACATGCACCATAGTTGAAGGATGGAAATATTCAATATCTTGTCTCCCGCAACGATCTTTGATACATCATTAAATGTGATATATATTGGCAGATGGGCAGGCAGACCAAATACTCTAAAATCCCAATATATTTCTATTGCTCCTTTCTTGAACCTGGGTAATCTTAACATTATTTTTGATAGAGGATCATCCTCCGCTTCAACCATGTCATCATCTTCAACTATGACTGCCTCATGCATCGGCTGCTTCTGAGGAAGTGTGAGCTGAAGATAAGAATTTCAAAGTTATCAATAAATATTTTTAAATTTAATATGCAAATGCTAATGATAAAAATATTATACCTGTGGTGCAGAAATGTGTGTCATGATCAATGCTTTAGGCCAGGCTATTAAAGTTCCTATGGCCTCTCCCACAAACCGAATTTCTGGAGTGGGTACAGGAACCTGAGCCTAGGGATCCCGAACCTCGTCAATCATGACACACACGTTCTTGGGTAATATGGGAACACCATGAATAGTTTGGCCTCCCTCAAGTACTCGTTCGACAGCCACAATGCTTGGGGGATCCCCATCAACCAACAGCTTATACTGACCACTGTACTCAGTAGGGCATGATCCTCTAGTGCTGACACAAGGTGGTGTGAGAGCTTTAGTGGGAAACCCCATGGAACCCTGCATCATGGATTGCAACTTCTCTTCAAGCGCTTTTTGTATTTCTTTTTGTTCCTGTAGCTGCTCCATGAATCGTTGCTCCATTGTTCTCATGCTTTGGTTTAGTCTTTCCTCCCACTGAAGATCCAATCACCTCAGTGCATCCTTATGTTTACACACTGGCAAGTGTACCAGATCGTATCAAGTAATAATAGACAATAACTACAGATCATTTCTCAAGGGACTCTTAGGCCTTATCTTTCATGTAAATTGATTGTATAAGACTTGAAAGAAGAATAATTTTGTAGTGTTAATGCAAAACTAAATCTAAACATGCAAATGCAAATTGAATCAATTGGAAAAGAAAAAATATGAATGAATGGAGTTGTTGGGGTTTACAATTTTATCCTTATCCACCCTCTTATATCTATTATTCTTATTAAATTCTCTTTATTATCAATGTCATTCAGCTTTCTAAACTACTTTAAACCCGATTCCTCGGCGAAGAGAGCCTATTACCAATTACTAGTTTACCATTCCTAGCTCTATGATTGAAGCTTCAGGTCGATATTGATTCTTGACATATCTCTTTAAGATCTTCATGTATCTTTCAACAGGGTACATCCACCTTAAGAAAATCGGCCCACATATTCGAATTTCTCGGACTAGATGAACAATCAAACGAACCATGATATCAAAAAAAGAAGGTGGAAAATACATCTCCAATTCACATAGTAGTCTTATTCCTTCAGTTTCCAATTAATCTAAACCTCAAGGGTCAACAACTTTTTTGCAAATGACAACAAACTCAGACGTGTCAGAATACCCCTAACAGAAAGAGGTAATATGGCTCGAATATCAACTAGTAACAATTGTTGCATCAATACATGACAATCGTGAGACTTTAAACCAATTAACTTTAAATCTTGCATAGAAACAAGGTTACTAATATTTGAAGAATAACACTATGGAACCTTCCTATTGTCTCTGGATGCAACTCAGTTCAGATTCTCATTTTAGCCAAATCTTATCGTGCTTTTATTCCGTCTTTGCTCTTCCCTTTCACGTTTAATAAAGTTCCGATCACACTGTCACAAACATTTTTTCAACGTTCATCACATCAATACAATGTCTAACATCAAGTTTACACTAGTATGGAAGATTAAAAAATATTGATCGTTTGTTCCAAATGTTTTTTGCAAAGGCACTTTTATGATGTTTTTCAAACACAATGTCAATGTTTTTGACTTCATTGTACACCCCTTCACCATTCCGGGGTCTGGACACAACCTCATCCTTAACACTTCAATTAAATTCTTTTTTCAATCTACGATAAGGGTGATTGTAAGGAAGGAATTTCTGATGTCTTGTGCATACCGTCTTGTGACCATGCTTCAATTGAAGGTAACTAGTGTTTTCTTCACAAATCAGACATGCAAAATGACCTTTCACCGTTGACGACTTTTACAGGATCTTAGTTAGTAAGACTGCTCAAGAGATGTGGGAAGTGCTGAGAGTGACTCACGAAGGTACAAATGACATGAAGAGAGTGAGAAAGAATACCCTAATCCAAGAATATGAAATGTTCAGGATGAAGCAAGGAGAAACAATATCAGATGTTCAAAAACGCTTCACCAATATCGTAAATCACCTTATTGGACTAGGTAAGTCTTTTGAAAATGATGAACTTAATATAAAAATTTTGAAATCTTTAGACATGTCGTGGCAACCAAAAGTGACTGCAATTTCTAAGTCATAAAATCTCAACACAATGACTATGGCGACATTATTTGGAAAGTTGAGAGAGCATGAACTTGACCTTGAAAGACTAGATGAAGAAGAAGCAATGGCAAAAACAAAGAAAAAGAGTCTAGCCTTAAAATCAGAGGTAGAAAGGAGCAAGAACAAAATAGAAGATGAAGACTCAGAAGATGAAGAAAATTTGAGACTTATGATAAAAAGGCTCAACAGGTTCATGAAATCAAAAGACAAAGGAAGATTAAAATTCGAAAAGAAAGAAAATCAAGGATCTTCCTCACGCTATAAATGTTATGGTTGCGGAGAAAGGGGGGACTTAAAATCGGACTGCCCAAATCAAAAGAAGAATGAAGAAATAAAGGAAAAGAAATCCTTCAAGAAAAAGAAAGCATACATCGCATGGGACGATGACAATGAAACAATTTCTGATTTGAGCGAATTTGATAAAGAGGCAAACATCTGTTTAGTGGCAGACAACGATGCTGGAAGCCAAGTAAGTACATCTAGCGATTCTGATAATTATACTCAATATAGTGAAAGTGAATTGCATGAAACTTATGCTGCTTTGATAATAAAATCTGAAAAATTAGATAAAGCTTATAAGAAATTGAAAAATGATTTCAAAAATTTAAAATTAAATTTTGAAAATATTTCAGAAGAAAATAAAAATTTAAAATTAGATTTTGAAAATATTTTAGAAGGAAATAAAAATATAAAATTAAATTTTGAAAATATTTTAGAAGAAAATAAAAATTTAAAATTAGATTTTGAAAATATTTCTAAAGAAAATAAAAATTTAAAATCAAATTTTGAAAATAGTCTTGAAGAGAATAAAAATTTGAAAAATAAAATTTTATTTTTTGAAAAAGGTAAATATATTAGCAGTGATGAATGTACTTCTTGTGAAAATTTTAAGAAAATACTAAGAAATACAACCTTTGGAGAATGCAGTAAAAATAATAAAAATAAAGTTGTTAAAAATAAGTATGTTCCTAAAATTAAAAATAAACATAATAATAGAACCCGTAGAACATGGGTAGAAAAAGGAACAACTTAGCAACACAAACGTTATATCATGCTTTTATTGTATGAAAAAGGGTCATACTTCAAATAAATGTAAAATTAAACATTATGGTGTTCCAAGTGGTAGATATATTTGGGTTGTAAAATGATCTCATTTATTTTATATATACCCAAAGGACAATGTTTAACTTATAAGATTTTTTTTAAAATATTTTAATTTTTTTAAAAAAAAATCAAAATTTGAGAAAATTTTATTCCAAACATGTTGTCTTTGATAAAATTGTGGACCTTAAGGCAAAACCTCTTGAGTCAGTTGAATCAGATGCAGGTAATGATGAAGACTTGCAGATGACAACAAATGAAGCAAAAAATGATGACAATCCCCAAGACGAAGATCTCAACAAAATATCATTACACAACAAATTTGGAGATATATCAAAAGGGGTAAACATTAGAAGAGATCTAAGAATTTTTGAAATTTCTTAGGATTGCGTTTTTTTTTTTCATTTGAAGCATTTGTATGCATTTTTGAAAATTTAGCCATATTTTTTTATGCTTTAAAATTCCTATCCTGTATGGCTCAATGTATGATTTTCAAAGTTCTTTATCCTAAAATTATATGTTTTAAATCTCCTATTGTGTATGTTTAAATGGATCTCTATATTTGAAATATATTTTATGCATACATGCTTTTATTGAGGGGGAGTGTTATCTTAGGGGGAGAACATGAAACACAACTTTTTAATTATGATCAAAAAGGGGGGAGAAAATATCTTAAAGCTTATTGTTATTCACTAATGTCCTTGTCTTTCATGAGTTGTGTTTTTACTCAGATTATTACTAGAAGCTTTAATTCAAAGGAGTTTTTGATCATCATCAAAAAGGGGGAGAATGTTAGCAAAATGATGAAGATGAAGTTTTGATGATGTCCTAATCAAGTCAAACGAAATGAAGATTCAAGAAGATCTTTTGAAGCCTTGTTTTGCAATGGAAAGCTTTTGTAATAATTGTAGTTTATTGTCAAGGACTTAGATGTTCGTTGGTTTTGATTCCATGTACTTTCATACCTTGTAATTGATGTTAAGAGTTAAAATCACACTATTTTAATCGATTAAAACTAGTATTAATCGATTAAAACGAGTAAAAGCTCAACTTATTTTAATATATTAGCTAATTGATTAAAATTCATTTTAATCAATTAAAACTGACCGTTGGAGTTTTCTAGCTTTTGAAAACTAGCCGTTGCACTTATTTTAATCAATTAACAGTAATATCAATCGATTAAAAGTGTAAAATGGCCAGTTATGAAGAATGGAAGAGTTTTTTCTTGAGTCTATAAATAGGCTCTCTTTATCCATCATCAACAACTCTTCCCTTGTGCTCAAATACTCAAAACTCTTTGAGAATTCTGTGCTCTTGCTCAGCTAAGGAAACTCTTGTCTGTAGAGCTGGTGAATTGTTGCTACGGTGAAAGAGGAATAACTGGTTCATCCTTGGTGCGTCTGAGGAGGTGTGTGGAAGAGGATCATCCTTCGTGAAGTATTCGAAGGAGGTATTTCATCTTTCATGAAGTATTCGGAGGAGGTGTTTCATCCTTTGTGAAGATTCAAAGGAGGTGCAGGTTCATTTCTTGTGGTGTCAAAAGAGGCAGTTTCTAAACTTTTACAAATTGTTTCTTTGTGAATGTAGTTTATAATTGTTTTGTTCTTAGTGAACTGTTTATCCTGATTTGAGATACACGACTGGACCTAGGATTGGTAAGATCCGAACCAGTATAAAATTCATTTGTGCAAATTTCTCTCAACCTTACTCTTTTATTTATATTCATTATTTGCATAGTAAGATAAATTGAGTAGAAATTAAAAGGCACACGTTAATATTAAAAACCCTCTTGGTTTGTTATTTCACGCTAACCATTCCGCTGCAGTTGCTCTGATAGAATAAATAGTTATTTCAAGAACAATGGTTTTGAGCAATTTCCATATGAACATGCTTTATACTTAAAGAACCATGTAACATGTATGTTATTTGTTGCCTTATATGTACATGATTTGATCTTTATGGGAAGCAAAGTCGAGCTTGTAGAAGAATTCAAAGAGGTAATTGATTTGGGCATTATGAGATACTTTCTAGGTTTGGAGGTGGACCAAAGTTTGTTAGGGATCTTTGTGTCTCAAAGGATGCCTGTTGAGATATATTGAGGAAGGCAAAGATTCTGAAGTTAGCAAAGAACTTGATAAATCACGAGAGAAGTAAACATATTGACATTCGTTTTCGCTTTATCAGAGAAAAAGTGAAAGAAGACAACGTGGAACTTACCATATCATGAATTAAGAAAACTGATCAGAATGAAGAAAGAAATATTTTAAGTTTATGGAGGACTTTGTTAGATAAACTAAACTTGAAAGAGTTAAATTTGTAACTTCATTTTTTATTGATGCTATGTCATTTCATTTATGAGCTGTCAACCTCTCGGTCCTTATTGTTTAGTATTATTTTTCACTGGGTTTTATTCATGGCATTATAACAGCTCCGTCTTTCCGTTGTTTTGATTTTTCTGATTTTTTGGTTGCACTGTAGCAACCCAGTTTGGTGTTATTTTCATTTCTGTTTATATATTTGCGTTTACTTTGGCCCATTTGCGGAGCTATTTAGAGCTACCAATACTGAAGACAAGGTACACAACACACTTGACATATGACTGTGGGTGCAACAGCGTTATTTTAACATATTTGTCTCCTTGTGAAACCTTATCTTGTAATGTGCATTCAATAAAGTCCTCATAGACAACATGCTCAACGGATCGAAGTACATAAAGTATGCATGTCACTTTCATAAAATATCCTACGTAGGGATCTCCACAACATTGATAACAACGTTTGTGGTTGGCAATGGAAACCGAACCTAGCATTCCACTGACATCTGTCACAATTATTGGCCCCGTCCTCGTAGTAACAAATTTGATTACGTATGTTATAAGATTTTACTTAATTTCTGTCGAAATTGGAAGTTAGTGAGAGGAGAAATCTTGAAAAACTGGTAGTGTCGATTTGGACAAAGGTCTGTAAAACGAACACATTTGTTACAATTTTCCAAAACTATTTTCTCTATGAATGTAAGATACACAACGAGCCTACAACTACCAATTGCACAATGAATGCGGCTTCTTTGCACATAGCAATGTATCCATGGTTTGCTATGGGGCATCTAACCCCATTTCTCCACCTTGCCAACAAGTTAGCAAAAAGGGGACACAAGATCTCATTCTTCATACCCAAAAGAACACAAGCCAAGCTAGAAAACCTCAACCTTCACCCAAGTCTCATCACCTTTGTCCCTATCAGTGTTCCTCAAGTTGATGGTCTTCCCTGTGGTGCAGAAACTACTTCAGATGTTCCCAAATCTTTGTTCCCACTTATTGCCTCTGCCACGGATCTCACAGAGAAGGATGTTGAACTTCTACTCCTTGAACTCAAACCACACATTGTTTTGTTTGACTTTGCAACGTATTGGCTACCAAACTTGACTCGTAGGATGGGGATCAAATCTCTTCAGTACTGGATTATTAGTCCTGCAACAATAGGGTACATGGCATCCCCCGCTAGAGAAAGAGAAGGTGACATGAGAAAACCACCTTCAGGGTTTCCTGATTGTTCTATCAAGCTGCATGAACATGAAGTTAAGTTCTTTGCTGCATCAAGGAAAATGGAGTTTGGCAACGGTGTTCTTCTCTATGATCGTATCTCAGTTGGTGCAGACTTGTCAGATTGTATTGGATTCAAAGGTTGCAGAGAAATAGAAGGGCCGTACGTGGATTTTCTAGAGACGCAGTTTGGTAAGCCTGTTTTGCTTTCAGGTCCTCTTGTGCCTGAGCCATCCAACTTTACTTTGGAAGCAAAATGGGGTGAATGGCTCGGTAGGTTCAAGGCTGGTTCAGTGATTTACTGTGCCCTTGGAAGTGAAAACTCCTTACAGAAAAACCAATTGCAAGAATTGGTTTTGGGTCTTGAGCTTACAGGAATGCCATTCCTTGCAGCACTTAAGTCCCCTACTGAATTTAAGTCTCTTGAGAATGCTCTCCCAAAAGGGTTCAATGAAAGGGTTCAAGAAAGAGGGATTGTATATGGGGGATGGGTGCAGCAACAACTGATCTTGGCACACCCTTCTGTTGGGTGCTTCATAACACACTGTGGTGCAGCTTCACTAACTGAGGCACTTGTGAACCAGTGTCAGCTGGTGTTGTTGCCTCGCCTTGGCTCTGATTTCATCATCAATGCAAGAACCATGGGTGTAAAATTGAGGGTAGGAGTGGAAGTGGAGAAAGGGGAAGAAGATGGTTTGTTCACCAAGGAAAGTGTGTGCAAAGCTGTGAAAATTGTGATGGATGATGAGAATGAGCTTGGCAGAGAAGTAAGAGAAAATCACATCAAACTGAGGAACCTTTTACTAAGTGAAAAATTTGAGTCATCTTGTGTTGATGCTTTCTGTCACAAGCTTCAGGATATAATCTTCAGCATTTCAGACTGATTCACTTATTGATTTCTATATTATTCGTACTGAATCAGTAGGGTTTTTTTTTAGTTGTGTAAGAATTAAAATCAAGTCATTTTAATTATTTAGTATTTTCTAACTATAAGTTATTCATGTTCCCGACAAAGTTTTCATCCATGAATTATATATTACATATCTTCATTAACATGTATATACCAATTATATAAAAAAATACCGGTTAAAAGTAATTTTGGTATCATTTTTTACTTTTTGTTAAAATAATTCCATTATTTAATAAAATACGTATAATGGTACAATTCTTCAAAAATTTTATCTACGTGCAATTTCTTCCTTTTATTGTGGTATTTTCTTTTTCTTTGGAACTTCTATCTTTGTGCACAATATTCGGATCTTGAATTTCAACAGGATTGATAACAAAATGAGGAATCAAACATTCATCTATATTTCAATTGGTGGTATTTTTATCTATGCAATTAACTTTTTCCCTTTTTTGTAATGTGTAATTTATATGAGAAAAAGTCTAGCAATCATCTTTTGATGGAAGTGTTAGGTATATTGAGATTCAATAAAATTAATAAGTAAAGATTCAAACTATAATATTCTGAAGCTATAAGTTACACAGTAAAAGAAGAGCATCAAATATATTTGATTTGATACACAGTGCAGTGAGATCTTAATAATCACTACACATTTGCGTCGGCTAAGCCAACGCAACTTCAGAAAAAAAAATAAAAAACTAAACATGTATCTTTCAGACCGACTGTAACCCGAATCAAGAAGAAGAAAAAGAAAAAAACATGTTAAATAATGATTAATTAAATGAAATTAGAGGTTGCGTCGGTTTCTGGACGACGCTAAACCGACCAAAAGGGAGAATAACGTTTAAAGTCAAAAACATAATTTTCTGACTCATTTTCAGATTTAATTTATCAAAAGAAATTGGTTTGTGCGTCCGCCTAGGGACGACGCTAAAGGAATCGAAATTGAAAAATAAAGAAAAAGAAAAGGTTTTACTTAAGTTTAGGTGGGAATCCAAAATTTAATTTTTCTTATTGCCCATATCAGAGTCTTGTTGGTACGAGCTTAAGAGAAAGTTATCCATCTTAAATTTAATGATCATGAGTCTGATCATAAAACATTAGAATTAGACGAAGAATTTTTTAAACTATAGATAGAGATACAACATCCAAGAGCCTCTGGTCTATACCAGAATCAACTAGTGCTCTAAATATCACTCTTCACTCATACAGAATTCTTACAAGATAGAAGGGTCTCTCCCCAATTGTTAATTAAGATCAAAGTCAAGTGATGGGCAAGTGAGAAAAGAACAATCAAACTCTTACTTTAAACTTGAATGGTAACAAGAGGCAAACACAAGAAGTCAAGAAAGCGGAGAAAACTTACAAGACAAAATATGGATAAAGAGAACCTACAATGCAAGGAAAAGTTTGAAAAGAAGAATTAGAAATTGCTGGAATACAATAATACAAAACTTGAGATTTTCTAATTTCTATCTCGTTTAAAGTTCATTTAAGTGAAAACCGTATTTGTATCTACAAAATAATACCTAATATTTATTGTCTAAAAATATAATTTATTTATGCTTACAAAGTTTACCAAAAATTCAAAAATCAATCAACACATAAGCAGCATGCATTCAAATTAAGTTAACAATTATGTAAATACAGTAAAACTTTCATCAAAATGCTAAAGAACAAGAGTATATACACATTCATCATACAATAACATGAGAAAGAAAGTAAAGGTACGCTTTTTATAACTTAGCCAATTATAAAATTTTAACGATAAAGATCAATAACAATAGGTGTTTCGGATGGAAAGCCTGAGACAAAGTCGTGACTGTCTCGAAACGATGACAACGTACACTCTTTTGATCTGGTGATGTTTATGGATCTTTACTTCTCTTACCGAACGGCTGCCACCTGCAGGTTAGCACTCCGACGCTCAAGTTAGCAGAATAACAGCACAAATAAAGTAATATTCAGTAAAAATCCAACCCTTCACCTGACACCTTACCCTCCTATTTATAGGCATTTTAGTTTGGATATGGGCTGCAACCGCCTATGCGTAATGGGCCATGATCCCATGAATTTGCTCTTTAGCGCAACTGCCGGTAACCACGTCCCACTCCTCAGCGAACCTGTTGGTTACATGTCCTGATATCTCGCCGAGACTTTCGCTCCTGTCT
>NW_014542187.1:159353-163714 GCF_000741045.1 Vigna radiata var. radiata
CGATCACACCACCGGTGTGATCGATCATCCGAATGCATCCAGTTTCCTCATTACACATAAGTCCCCCGATCCCCAAGCGTTTGTAATACGCGAAGGGGTTTGCATATGCTATTTCCCGCCAATTTGGAAATTTGAAATTGGGATTGATGAGAGCCATACGATGAGTGTGGAGTTAACGGCTCAGATAGAATGAACAATTTTCTACGTAGAAATTTGAAACGCCACAAGATATGCACCGTCAGATGTTACCTTCGTGAACGGTTGCGATGAGCTGTCGAAACCGCTTTATGCAGCTATAAATAGAGGGGTGGTCCCTTGGCATTTGTCTGTTCCTGTGCTTTGCTGCTAGCGCTCCCCGATCAGTCACTCTGCCAGCTCGGTCGTCTGTCCAGGTAAATGTCTCTATCTTCTCAGTCATCCAATAGGTCTAGGGGGGAAGGGCGGGGGTATGATGATGACGGAGTAGGTACTTCGTCATCATCCGGTTCTTCTTCTGCCACTTTGTCCCGCTCGTCCGGGAACGAGGTGGCTTTTAATTATGATAATTCTCGTATGTGGACTTCTGTGCTTCCCCCGCCCATAGTACAAGGGTATGATTGGGCACCCCATGAGGTTAAGAATTATATCCCATACTTTATATCGACTGCATCTATTAGGCACTTGCTAGAGAAAATAAATGTGCTAGCCACTGTTAGGGATATAGATGATTATACCTTTGTTGTCTGCCGAACGAACGAACGAGCTTGCCATGGCCGAGAAGGCTACCCCCTAGATTTCTTCTATGTATATATTACTCTGTTTCGTGATCTAGGAGTTAGGTTACCCTTTTCAGAGTTTCAGATGGGGGTGTTAAGAGAATTGAACATTAGCCCCGTTCAGCTGCACCCAAACGGGTGGGCTGTCATGCAAGCGTTCAACGTACTATGCACTGGCTTGGTACTTACACCGACTCCCAAATCATTCCTTTACTTCTTTCGTGCCTTACCCAACCCAAACCGATCCTTGATATCCTGAATTCTGGCAAAGGATAAGCAACTATTTGCTCCCTTCAATTCTTCCTACAAAGAATTTAAATCCAACTTTTGTAAAGTAGCTATCCGAGATCCTGGTCGGCCAAAATAGTTTTTTAATGATGGCCAACCAAAATTTCCATTATACTGGACTGAGAATCCCAACCGAATCGATTCCTGGCCCAAGACAGATATGACCGAAGCCGAGCTGGACGTTATAAGCCAAGTCGACTTATTACCAAGAAAGACCTCCTCCCGTAGANTAATTGAACTGCTCGGGACAGATGATGACACTTTAAGGNCTAAAGTGTTCGGTAAGATCCTGTACTCTTTCTGCAACCGAACGGTGATTATTAACTTGTCTAAATTGTCTCTTGTGTTGCAGATTGTTTTAGTGGAATGGAACAGCACGAAGCCTTTGCGCGCTTGATGGCCCGTAAAAAGAAACTGGTGAAAGCTGGTGAAGGGACTTCATTGGCATCCCCCGCAGCCGGATCGACGGGTGGTGTGTCCCCTATTGTGAATGTTGAGGCTAGCGAGGATGTGAAAGTGGTTCAACCACCTCCCAAGAGGACAAAACAAAAAAGGAAAACCACTGAGAAAACCTCCTCTCCCCCGAAGAGGCAACTTGAACCCTGAAGAACGAGCCCCATTCAAAAGCATGACACCGAGCGAGGCGTACAACATGGCGTATGAATTGATGATGCGCGCAGGTATATGTATGAACTACGCAGCGGGTACCACTAAACCTTTACTGGTGGTTGAGTTGGAAGCTGCTAACCAAAAAGTGATTGATCTGAAAAAGGACAATGCTGCTTTGACTACTCGGGTTGAAGAACTGACTAAGGCTGCCAAGGACGCGCGGATTAAGGCCAAGGCTACCCTAGACGCTTCCCAAAAAGAAGTGGCTTCCCTACAGTCTTCGGTTGATACTCTTCAAACTAACCTTGAAAAAGCTAAGTCTGACAATGCCGAACTTCTGAAGGATAAAGGAGTTGCTCTTGCCGAACGGGATATCCTGCTGAAAGAAAAGTCGGCCCTAGAGGATCAGGTTTGTCAAGAGCGTGAACTTGGATTTCAACAAGGGATAGGGCAATGTCACTACTTTTATAATACCCCCCTCGAGGATCCAAACTTTGACATCATGAAGCTTTATGTGGATGGAAATTTGGTCGACCTTGGCGGTTCGGTTTCACCCACGAATGAGGATACGCCTCCTACTCAAACCACTGTTGCACCTACCGATGCTACTCCACCTTGATAGAAATTGTTCAATGTACTTAGTATTTTGTAATGAACTTTGTTTGTGGATGTGCTGCGCTGACCGCACCTTGTGACTTTTATATTAACTGCTAGTACTTTTCATTTGCTGATAGAGCAGCTATATGTGTCTGTGTTTTGTATGAAACTTTGACTTGCGTTGTCTCATGATTCTAGCTTTTTCTGTATGAATGTTGATCCTTTTCTACTTTAAAGTTAATTGGCTAACTTTCAACCGTTCTTCCCTGCTTACCGCCTGATAAGAAATCAATTTTCTGATTTCCAAACTTTGAAGTTAATTATCTAACTTCAACCCGTTCACTCCTGCCTATCACCCGATCGGAAATCAATTTTCTGATTTCCAAACTTTGAAGTTAATTATCTAACTTCAACCCGTTCACTCCTACCTATCACCCGATCGGAAATCAATTTTCTGATTTCCAAGCTTTGAAGTTAATTATCTAACTTCAACCCGTTCACTCCTGCCTATCACCCGATCGGAAATCAATTTTCTGATTTCCAAACTTTGAAATTAATTTTCTAACTTCAAACCGATCACCCTTGCGTATCACCCGATCGGAAATCAATTTTCTGATTTCCAAACTTTGAATAAATCTGCTCGTGAAAATATTGATTTGAAATGATTGACAAAACTGCGTTTATTCGAATAATATTGCAAATTGAAACATTACATAACAATCAACTGAAATAAAACTTCAAATGAGAAATGTTCCATGTATTAGGAATAGCTTTTCCATTTAAACACTCCAATCGGTATGCGCCATTGTTCAAACTCTCCTTTACTCTGAACGGGCCCTCCCAGTTGGCGGATAACTTCCCATGTGTGGGATTTTTCCTCGCTTCACCCGTTCGTCTCCAAACCAAGTCTCCTTCTACAAATTGCCTTGGTTTAACCTTGGTGTTGTAGCGTCGAGCAACGAGCCTTTTATGAGCTTCTAGTTGAACGGCTGCCATATCGCGCCGTTCGGGGAGTATATCTAGATTGCTTCTGAGATGTTCTTCATTTTCATCCATGTCAGCAATACTTCTTCGTAGCGTATTCTCCCCGACTTCAACTGGTAACATTGCATCTGACCCATAAGTGAGGTTAAATGGTGATTCTCCAGTTGCGCTGTGTGGGGAGCATCGGTAACCCCAAAGTGTCTGCTGCAACTCATCTGCCCATGCTCCTTTGGCATCCCCTAGCTTTTTCTTTAGCTCTTGAATGATGATCTTATTCATAGCTTCCGCTTGACCGTTCGTTTGTGGGTGCTCTACTGAGCTGGTTAAAGGTGTGATTCCCAACTCCTTATAAAACGCCACCAGCTTTTTGTTGATGAATTGTCGACCGTTATCAGTGATAATGTACTTTGGCAAACCGAACCTACAGATCAATCGCCATACAAACTTTTGTACCTGAGAGGCTGATATCCTAGCCAAAGGCTCGGTTTCCACCCACTTAGTAAAATAATCAATTGCGACCAAAAGAAATTTAAACTGGGAACGACCGGTCGGGAATGGACCAACTATGTCCATTCCCCACTGCGTGAAGGGCCATGGTGATACTATGGCAGACAACGCTGCAGCTGGTGTATGAATAATGTTCCCGTGCTTTTGACAAGCCAAGCATTTGACGACAAAGGCCTGACAATCCTTTTCCATTGTTGGCCAATAGAATCCTGCCCTCAAAGCTCGGGCCCTTAATGACCGCCCGCCACCATGTCTGCCATATATCCCCTCATGAAGCTCTCGCATTACATAATTAAATTCATCTTTGGATATACATTTTAACATTGGCGTGACGTATCCTCTCCGGTACAGCTCTTCTCCTACCATGACGTACCTTGAAACTTAGCAGAGTAACAGCACAAATAAAGTAATATTCAATAAAAATCCAACCCTTTACCTGACACCTTACCCTCCTATTTATAGGCATTTTAGTTTGGATATGGGCTGCAACCGCCTATGCGTAATGGGCCATGATCCCATGAATTTCGCTCTTTAGCGCAACTGCCGGTAACCACGTCCCACTCCTCAG
Organism: Vigna radiata var. radiata; assembly: GCF_000741045.1. Taxonomy (NCBI): domain Eukaryota; kingdom Viridiplantae; phylum Streptophyta; class Magnoliopsida; order Fabales; family Fabaceae; genus Vigna; species Vigna radiata. The sequence continues at coordinate 163,662 of NW_014542187.1, forward strand.
CGAACCTGTTGGTTACATGTCCTGATATCTCGCCGAGACTTTCGCTCCTGTCT
>NW_014542187.1:163994-172633 GCF_000741045.1 Vigna radiata var. radiata
GATCACACTGCCGGTGCGCCCGATCCTCTATATCAGTTAGTACTTACGAATGTTTGACTCATTTCTTCATACACTCGATCACACCACCGGTGTGACCGATCATCCGAATGCATCCAGTTTCCTCATTACACAATAGGCTTTCCTACTTTCGTTATTTCTTCTAAAAGAAAACCTCTTTCTTCTTTAAAATTTGAGTCTTATTATACTCGTTTTTTACTCTCTTATTTCTTTCTCTCCATTCTTTATGTGTCTCTCCTCGTACGTTCCTTTCTTTTTCTTTCTAATTTAATAAACCCTTTTTTTTAAAAATAAATACATAAATAAATAAATTATATTATAACTAAAAGAAACCACCTACATAGTGTTTCCTATAAAATCTCAATCAGTTTTCAAAACATAATTGTTGGATTCCACATTCTATTTTTCTAATTTTCAACTTCTATTATTTAAAGTACTTTTCTTTATTTCCTATACCCTTATTTATAATTTCCTCAATACACAAAGAGAAAAGACATTCTTGCCCTTAGGTAAAATATAACTCAAATAAAACAAAGGTTTCTCATAAGCCTCTCTCCTTAGGATTTGAATTCACATTCATTCAATGGACAAAAATCTTTACCAACAAGCCAACACATCACATTAAAAACATAGGATATCACAAATTTAACAAACATATAATAACATGTGTTACACTTACATGAACAAAATAAATAAATAACCTAGAACTTGATGTTCTACTCAAGACTTGCACACCAACTGAGCTACACAACACCTTATGAACTCATGTAGATTCTAATAAAGCATACTCAAGTTTTATTTATAAGCTCTACATTTTATTGGGTCTTACATCAGCAAGGGTTGTTGAGTACCAAGAGTGGTGGTAATACTCAGAGACTAGGAATAATGCTAATACTCATTGGTAATTGTGTGAAGATTATGGTGGAACCCTCTGCTAAGGAGACTGTACGTAGCTCAGTTGGAGTGAACCAGTAGAAAAATACTTGTGCAATTATCTCTTATCTTATTTAAACAATTGTCTAACAAAAACCTGTAGTTGCGCTTTACTTCAAAACACAAGAATCTTCCAAGCTAAACGAACATTTTTCATATAAGTTCTTACAAAACACTACATTATATATTTTGAATAGCACGACAAAAACTACTATCGTTTATTAATATTTATCAAGTCAAGCATTTAAGCTTTTAAAAGAAAATCACAAAGCTCGACAACGTGCTAATTCGTAAGAGTTGCAAAATATTTTTCGTTAACATTATTCAACCACCCCTTCTGGTGTTTTTCAGGTGCTTCAGAATTCACAGATTCTCCCTCCTTCATTTGCAGCATTTTGAATTCCTTGCGTAGGGCTTATAATATTGAATGTTTTGTTGGAAAACAGGTAGGCTTCTTTTCTACACCAAGAGGGGGTGAATTGGTGCTGCTTCAAAAATAACTTTTTTCGCAATCTTGAAAACAAAGTATGAAACTTTTTGAACTTTCTTGAAATGCAAGTAATGAAAATTTGTAAGCAGCGAAAAGACGTAGTTGACTGTGTTAAATGTAAAGTCGACTGCAAAGTAAAAGTGTAGGGATAGAGAAAACCAAATACTGTCTTTATACTGGTTCAGCCAACAATGCCTACATCCAGTATCCTTCCAACGCAGGAAGCAAATGTACTATAATGGTTGCGATTTTTACAACAAGGAATTTATAGAAGACCTCCACGTCAAAAATATAAATCTCCTCTCTAACCCAGAACCAAAATATAGGCAATAACAACAGCAAGAAATGCAACAAGAATCCCCTCTTCTGCAATCTGCTATCCACTCTGAACAATCCTCAGAATGAACTATCCCCCTGTATCACAACAGGTCCAAAACTAGCAATCTTCACGGATGCCAAGCCAGGAAATCAATTCAGCAGTCTTCAAGGATGCCAAGCCTGAACGTGATCAAACACAAAACACCTTCTTTGTGCAAATGTTGATCAATCAACGTGTGTGCAGAAAATCTCCCTTAAGAATCTCTTTCAAGAAAGATCACCATCGTCTTCTTGGAGAATTCTTGGAGCTCAGAGAATTCAATCTGAACAAGAAATGAAATTGTTAGATCATCAAAAGTCTCTGAACAAACCGTGTTCAACCTATTTATATATTTTTATTAATCAGACACATTCTCATTCGAATATGCTACTAATACAATCGACTTAATTATGACAGTTATAACAGTACAGTCAACCAGGTAGCATACAATCAAACAAAAACAAAACACATTTAATACAGTTGACTAAGTCATCAATGCTAAAATGACATTGATGATAAAGCGAATCTAACAAGAGTAGTAGATATAGGAGGGTGGATAGAGATGAAATTGTAAACCCCAACAAATCCATTAATTCATAGTCTTCTTTGCCCATTGATTAAATTTGTGTTTGCATCTTTAAATTTTGTTTTTGCATCAACACTACAATTTATTCTTCTTTCAAGTCTTGTGCAATCAAATCACACGAACGTCTAGGCCACTGAGTCCTTTGGGAGAATGATACTCGATCTTACCGTTTATATTACTTGATAACGATCTGGTACACTTGCCAGGGGCTTAACAAGTTTTTGGTGCCGTTGCCGGGGACTCGTGGTTTAACTTTACTATTAGTGTGATTTTGATTAAATTTGACTTGTTTTGTATTTTTGTATTTTTGTTTTTGTTTTATTTTTTTATTTTTCAATAAAAGTGCTTTTAGGTTTCTTATTTCTTGTGCTTGCAGGAAAGCATTCAAACCAGGAGCAAGAAAAATCAACCTCTACTCGAAGGATTGAGTGACAAGAGGGGGAGGAAAGTAAGAAGACCTTCACGTGAACTATTCCCTTCTCCTAAAAGGCTATTAGAACCCTCACCGGAGGCATCCTCACAAAGGGCAGAAGAAGAGATGGTTGTGCAACCTCCTCCTAGACGCACACTTGTTGACGCATCAAATGTTGTTGAACCGTTGCATTTTAACAGTATAGCCATACCAAGGGACAACACAACTAACATGGTGATGAATCCTGTGTTAATTCATCTGGTGCAGAACAACCAATTCATTGCTTGTCAAATGAGAACCCATATGATCATTTGACAACGTTTAAGGAAATTTGTAATGCAGTTGTAATGCAGTAAAGATGACTGGAGTTTCAGACGACAGGATCAAACTTAGTTTGTTCCCTTTTTCACTTGGAGGCGAAGCCAAGTTGTGGTTAAATTCATTCCCACAAGGAAGTTTCACAACATGTGAGACTATGGCATCTAAATTTCTGAATAACTATTTCCCACAGTCAAAGATTAGTCAAGGAAAGCTGGAGATTTCTTCCTTCAGATAGGGGATGGAGGAAACTCTTGGACAGGCATGGGTTAGGTTTAAAGGTTTGTTCGGAAAGACACATGTGCATGGGTTTGATAAAACAACTTTGGTGCTTGCATTCCTTAGAGGACTTAGTACACAGTCTAGGATGATGTTAGACGCTTCAGCTGGAGGTGACATAAAGAAAAAGAATGACGACAAGACTTATGATTTAATTGAAAGAAAAAGAATTGACGCATAGTGAAAGAGGTTCAACAGCTCAAAAGAGGGGAGTTCTACATTTGCCTGTTGATGATGCATTACTAGCTCAGAATCATCTTCTTAATCAGAAACTAGATAATTTAACAAAGGTTCTAGCTCAACTTTCAAAGGAGATCAGGAAAGTATCTCAAGCTCAGCAACTTTGTGATTTCTGTGGTGGTGACTATATCAATGGTTAATGTGCGGTGCTAGAAGATATGCAAGAAGAGGCAAACTATATGGGTAATCAATTCCAATATAGGCAGGGGCAAGCGAATTTCAACCAAGGCAACTTTAGCCAAGGTTGGAAAAACCATCCTAGTATTGGACAAAGTCAAAATAACCCATTTGGGCAAATAGAAGGCCTTTTCAACAATAGACTGTAGCAACAACCACCCTTGTGGCAGCAATTGGCCAGCTTGACAGAGAATGTGAGAGATCTCAATAATAAATTTGACAAATTTATGAAGGTGTATGAATGTGGGAGATGCAAATTGGTCAATTGTCAAAGAGGGTGGAAACCATAAAGAAGAATCAATTCAGGGCTAATACTGATGTTAACCCTAAGGAGGAATGCAAAGCTGTGATGACTAGGAGCAAGAGAAAAGCAGAAAAGGAAGTTGTTGAGATAGATAGTAGTGATGAGGAAGATGAGGAGATGAGAGAAAATATTATTGAGATAGAGAGTAGTGAGGAAGAAGAAGAAGATGAGAGGAGAGAAAATTCTTTTGAAAAAGAGGAAGAAAAAGATAATAAAAATGAGAGAAAAGGAAGTCACTGTGGGCCATTCAGGGAAATTTTTAATCAGGTGACTGTTGTTTCTTTAATTGAAGTGTTTCCCCAAGTTCCTGTTTACTCCAAGCGAATAAAGTACTATCTTGGAGAGGTCATAAATCTTGATGAAGAAGAAGAACAGGAAGTGTGTGTAAGGCCTAGAAAGAGAAACCATCCACCGAAGATGAAGGATCCAGGAAGTCTTACTCTTCCATGCGTGATTGAAGATGTGAATGTAGGGAGAGCTATGCTAGACTCTGCGTCTAGTATTAACATGATGCCTTTATCCTATCTGAATAAAATTGGAGGGTTAACATTGAAACCATCTAATCTTTTTTGTGATGGTGGCAGATGGGACATCTAAAAGGCCGATTGGTATGGTCGAGGATGTTATTGTTCGGATAGATCATCTTAAGTTCTTGGTTGATTTTATAGTCATGGACATGAACACGAATGAAAGGATTCCAGTAATTCTGGGAAGACCTTTCATGAAAACTGCCAAATTAGTGATGAGTATCCATGACGGGAGAATTATATTAAAAGACCAAGAAAGTATCTTAATGTAGAATGGATCTAGAGAGAAGCTCTTGCGAGTACAAAAGAGAGCTAAATATAGAGCTTCAAAGGTAGAAGCTACAATTGAAGAATCTGAAGGTACTGACAGTGATGATTGTAATATTTTGTAGGTACCTAAAGATGAAGAGGTAGATAAAGGAGGAACAATCCACTCGAAGGACACACCATTCCCGCTTGGTTTAAAGGTAAGATACATGAATAGGGAGTGGGTTGTGGAAAAGCTTAAAGAGGAAGGAGTAGTGGAAATTAGTGGACCATATTCCAAAGCAATAAAAAAGGTGGATAAAAGACAGTTGATGAGTTGGTGCAATGAACAAACCAACTGGGACGAGAAGACATGATTTTACTAAAGGAATCTCAATTGTTGTAAAACATTTTTTTATTTTATTATTTGGACATGTAATATTTGGATTTTTGAACAATATTAGGTAGCATTTACTGAGGGATGCTAATTAAATATGTATCTACTGAAGGATACAGGTAAGTACACCTACTGAAGGGTGTTGGGAAGCACTTACTGATGAGTGCTAGAAAAGGTTTGGGTCAGGCTCGCAACGTTAAACAAACGCTACCTGGGAGGCAACCCAGTTGATGTTTGTTTATTTTAAATACCCTGTTTAGTTGCCTTTAAGGATTGAGTGTTGCATATGAGAAGGGAAGTGCATAAAATTTAGGAATTGAAAGTTAAAATCAAGTGTTACAGGTCTTAAAATATGAAAGCAAATAAAAAAGGGAAGAAAAATTTTTAAACGCCCACCGTTGAGCGGTTAGTGGTTGTTGAGCGGTGGCGACGCAGATTGGTATTTTGGGCTTTTCAAACACTCTGCGTTGGAAGCCCATTTGCACACTTTTAAAACATCCCTAGGGTGCGCCCAAGCATTCTCTACAGACTTCAACACTTTGTTTTCACTTCCAAGAGCTTTCTAAAGGTTTTTCTCCACTTTTCTCTTCACCCACTCACTTTAACTCCATAGTTCTTCAACTTTCTATCATTCCATTGTCAAAAGTTTAGGGTTTTGGTGAGAGCATTGCATTGGGAAGACATTCATGATCAATCAAGAAGCAATTGGAAGCATCTAGAGTATCTCCACCCAAGTAAGTCATGCACTTTCATTCTTAGGGTTTCTAGAATTGAAAATTGATGAAGAACATGTGTATAAATATGATAAATTAGGGCTTTTGATTTCTATGCATGATTTGATGAAATAGAAACATTTTGCACTGATTAAATTGCATGAATTTGTTCTGGAATTGTAAAATTTGTGATTAGGTGGAGATTAGAACAGTTAGGAAGGGATTTTTGCAAAAATCCCGACGCCGCCGCTGGGCGGTAGTGAACGTTGGGCGTCCTGCGATGCCACCGCTGGGCAGTGGGCGTCAGACTCTGTTTTTTTTTTAAATGAATTCTCTGATGGAGGTGGCGCTGAGGGGCCGTGTTTTACCCTTAGTGTTGTACAAGAAGAGTGAAAACCAAGGGGAACGAGAGAAAGGAGCCAGAGAGACCTCCAAGATTTTATTCTCATAGATTTCTCTCTAGGAAACATGAAGAGCACTTCCAAACTATTCAAGAAAGGCGATTCCTGATGGAGAGAAAAGAAAAATTCATCCCAGCCTTGGCTCCTCAGTTTGGTGCAGAATTGGAAAGTAGAAACTGGGAAAAGATGGCTACGTACCCTACACTGTTAAATATTGAAGTTGTGAAGGAATTTTACATCAATGCTCTATTCAGAGGAGTGCAGATGGAGAGGTACACCAGCTATGTTCGAGGGGAGATCATCAGATATGATCCTGAGACGATCAACAACTTCTTTGGTATGGAGTGGGCTGGTGAGCAGTGTCAGTTTGCATTGAACATCCGGGAGTGCTCAGATTATGATGATATTGAGAGGGTGCTCTGTATATCTAGAGGGCATTTTTACAGAAACTCGAATGGTGTTCGCATCAACATTAGGAGGGTAGATCTGACACCCCTGGCAAGATATTGGATGGCATTTACTCATGCCAATGTCGAGCCCTGTTCCCATGTTTCTGACATTACTTTTCATAGGGTCATATTTATTTACTACATGTTGAGGCAGTTGAATGTGAACATTGATGAGGTCATCGCTAATGAGATAGAGAGCTGCGCTGCTATTGTGAGCAGCAGGACACCATTGGGACATCCTTCCCTCATTACACATTTGTGCCATCAGGCTGGGGTGGATACTTCCATTCCACCGTTTGAGAGGCCTAGAAAGGACATAAATGTTTTGTACTACAGACAACATTGTGGAGGAGATGAGGTGGCTGAACCAGTGCCTAGGAGACGTCCTTAGAGAGGAGCAGCTAGGCAGGATGAGCCAGCACACCACGCAGAGCCATTCCAGATGAGGGACATGTACATGTCCATGATGAAGGTTAGACTGGAGGCTCTTCATAAAGGGCAGGTGGCCAAAGATGAGATGATAGTGGGTTTGTATGACACACCACTAGTGCACAGGTGGACTATGGATGAGTTCCAGAGTGCTATGGCATGGCCACAAGAGTAGACACAGGGTAGTGGAGGTTTTGATCTTCAGAGTGCTTGTTGATATATTTGCTATCTCATTGAAAACATGACTGATATTACCTGAATCTGTATGATTAATTGAATTGCATGCTTATGTTATATGATCAAGACGTCCTAGGAGGACAGCAGCACAGTAGGAGGAGGAGCCTGCAGATGCACCAGCAGCGCAGCCTGAGCCATTTCAGATGAGAGACACGTACATGTCTCTGATGGAGGCGAGGATGGAGTCCATTTACAGAGGGCAGGAGGCCACTACCAAGATGATCATAGGACTATACAACTAGCCACCAGTGCACAGGTGGACTATGGATGAGTTCCGTAGTGTGATGGCTTGGCCTCGAGGACAGGCACATGGTAGTGGGTCCGGAGCTGCTAGAACTTCAGGAGGACAGGGTGATGACCAGGATGATGATGAAGATTTTGAGGATGCCCAGGAGGGTGAGGATGATGATAGCTCAGATGAGGATCTGCGTTGATGGCATCTACTGATGGATGCCAAACACTAACAGGGATTTTTCTTTTTCTTTTTCTTTGTANTTTGAATTAGTAGTATAGGTTAAATTTATGTTTGAGTTTATGCTTGTCTTGTACACTTATTTGGATAATGGTTCCAATTTATTGCATGATGAGTTGTTTACTATTGATGATTGATTGTGGATGATGATTGAGAATGTGTGAATGATTGATATCCATGTTGATGGTTCACTAGCTATTGAACATATGAGTAAGTGATTCATGATTGTGATTTTGATACTAAGCAGGATTCATGTGAGAAGTGAGAAAGCCTGATTATGTGAGGTATTGAGCTTTAGACTTTTATTTTGTGTGCACTGTTTACAGAGCATCATGAATGGTATTGACTTAATCTGGATAATTGATTGAATTGCATGTGTATGTCATATGATCAATGTAAAGCCTGAGAAAAACAATTTTATTGAAGTGCCAAGTGTCATCAGAGGATGGGTTACATTTTTTTTTTATGAAATAGCATAGCTTAACGTTTCCCAGTTTTCCCATGGTCTGAAGCAAACCTTTCTCTTCTAAAAGCTTTCCTCCTCCTTGCCCTATCTTCTCTCCATCATTTTCAAAAGCTTAATCAATGTTCTACTGATCAGGATCTTCCTAGGCAATTTGAGCTTCAAGAACAACGCTTCTCACCGATTGATT
>NW_014542187.1:174708-178678 GCF_000741045.1 Vigna radiata var. radiata
CTTTACGATTGAGTAAAGCTTTTGAATTACTCATTTTATGGATGACTGTATATATTTATACTAGTACCATATCACTCTTACTGCTTTCTAGTATTACATTTGTGCTTGTCATGCTTATATACTTGCTATATAATTTTGGGATGTTACAATTGTGGTATCAGAGCAATTTTTATCCCTAGAGAACCTGTAGGTTATGTGCATCCCTTGCTTGTGCTGGTGTGCTCTTAATTGTACATAAGCGTCCATTTTAGTTCTTTGAATAAGACTAATAGTTTTATTCTCTACTCATTAGCAGAGCAGTTTTGTCCTTAGGATGACCTGTGTGTTACAAGTTTATCGTGTCTTCTCTGTGAAGAGTTGAGTCTAAATGGTATGATTTGCCATTTATTCCAAGTCTAGATGGTAAAATTTCGTATCTAACTGGAAGTTTTGAGAACAAAAAATGTCTTGATAGAAGTAATGAGGGTGCACACTCATGACTTTTACCAAAGATGGTTTCTTTTCTCTAAACAAATTTTTGATTAGACTATTCTATTAAGCATATTCTTTATAGACCGCTCGGTCTCGTAGAGACAGTTCGGTCTTAAACTGACTTCCTTATGACCAAACATTTTTTTTTTCTCTTTTTCTTTCTTCTTCTTTCTTTTAATTGTTCCAGCAATGTCAGTTTTGTCTTTAACCATGTTGTCTCAGCTTCGTTGTATTTCACTTATGTTCGACATCTTCTGTGAACCATTCGGTCATTACTGTCAAGTTTTCCTTATAACTTGGTTATGATGATTCGGCCTTTGGCTGTAATCAGCGTTCGATCTATATAGTTTCCTTGTTTCTCTAATGGTTCTTTGTCAATAATCACAACCATGCAATAACAAAACTCCTCATTAGTACAACAAAACACTGTAACTTTACAATAGTTAAAATTCGTTCGATTGTCCACTAACGCCGCTTGGGTATCAGTAGAAGCTTTTCAACGTCAATGTTTGGATATGATGGGAAATGCTAGAGCTACGATAGGTCACTCTTCCTCTTTATCTCATCATTCTCAAGAATGGGGTTTAAAGAGTTTCCTACAACACCATCCAAATAAGTTCAATGGGAAGTGCATTCCAGATGAGGCCGACCAGTGGTTCAGAGCAGAATTTAGAAGTGTACATTAGAAGTCAGAAATTCCAAGTTGAGAGAACACGAAGTTCTTGAAGAGGACTGAAGTATAGTAAGGGTATTTGGGTTAAGAGATAATTAAAAGAAGATGGATGGGTCTTATCAACAAGCAGATTTTGTTATATTCAAATTTAGTAGGATGTTCCAAGATATTTGGTTCATTTAGAAGAAAGATTTGATCACTGGCTGAGATGAAAATTTCAAGGGTTAAAGGAAAGAGTGCAGTGGAATGTTAGTTTGGTAGTAAAGCATGAGGTTAGAGAACTAAGAATACGATGAGTGAAGAACGGAGAAGAAAAGTTTTAGAGAAGATGACAAAGAGTGGTTATAGTATAAGTTGCTTAAGAAGGTATCGTGAATGATCAAAGAATTGAGATTGATTGAGACGATCAAAGTTTTTGAATCTGCATGATGTGGTACAATTCATTTTCTTCAGGTGTGGTTTTAGGGTGATGTTCAGTGAACGGTTGAGTTGGGTCAAGAGAGAAGTGAATAGTGGATGTTGAGTTATAAAAGGTAGTGAAGTGGTGATTTTAGATAGGGTTAAAAAATTAATGTTGCGGGTTAAAGGTATTTTGGGATTTAGAAGATTTCAGGTAGGGTTTGTATTTCGATGATTCTAAGTTGAAAAGAGTAGTTATTGAAAAAGGTTTTAAGTTGAGTTGTCAATGATGGTACCTGAAGAATTCTAAGTGATGTGACGGGTGTGGAATCAATATAAGAGTTCAGAATTGAGGTTTATAGAATATGATTTCTTGGCCAGGAAGGAAAGCAAGGGCGATGCCTAAGGTGTAGTTGAGAGAAAGGTGTATAGCAAGTGTCATGGGGATTCAGTGTGTATGCTGAAGCAAGCAAAGATGGTGTGGTATTGTTATTTCGTAAGTTTGAGGTGTGATTCAAGGGAGGTTTGTTTGTTTTCAAATCGTTTATGGAGGTTGTGGCCTTCAAAAGAGGTATTGTACTTTAAGAAGAAGAACAAATGGTTATGTATCAGAAATGGATTTAGTTATAATGTGAAGTCAAAGGGGTTATGAAAGTTCGAAGAAGTTAACAAGGATAAGCAGAGAAGAGAAGATGAATCTCTATGGCGTAAGGGTTTTGGTTGGTGTTCTAACTAGTATTGAGTTTTTCATAACTTGGAGAAGTGGAATTCACTTTGGAGTAGGGTCTTAGGCAGCACCGATGCCAGTAATCTTTTATGGTTGGATCCTGCCGAAGTGGTGTAGTGCAAGAGGAAGATGGAAGTTGGGTTAAAGTAGTAGTGTTTGGACTCAGTGGAATCATAAGGAGAACTACAAGGTTGAAGAATCTCAGAAGAGAATTAGAGGACAAGTTGGAACAGTCTAGTATAAGTCTTGGCAATTAGAAGTGATTTTGGGCATGTTCAATTGTGGAGTAGAAAACAGGGTTGAGGGAGATGGAATGACAAAACTATCAAGTAAGAAAAGAGTTATCGGGGGTTTTGCAAAGTGATGGAAATTATGAGGAAGGTTCTTCAAGGGCGATCATTTTCGGGTTACAATTGTCATGAAAGAGTATTCTTTGAGTCAACTAGTGAGCAAGTGAGTTTGAGGATCAGAGTAGCGCAGCGGATGATGGTGAGCATGTTAGTATTAGTAATATGTGTGCATGAAGAGCTTTCATAATCGTAGATTGGTGGTTTGTGAGGGACAAGTTATTTGAAACAATATTGGTGCTATTATATGAGAATGAGTTGGGAGTTTTTGGTAATTTTCAAGAGTCATAAGTGAGTTCAAGTATGGAAGAAATAGGTATCAGGCAGAGAATATAAGTGAGTCTACGATTTCAAGCTACAAAGTCAACTTTAAAGTGAGGAAGTATTAATGGATGTGGAACATGAAGAGTGAGTCATGGGTGAAGATAGAATCTCAGAGACAAAATGGAAATGGAATAGCTTTACCTTGGACTTCGTCATTTGTTTGCCGCTCGGTCAAGAGGTCAGGTTGTTATTGGAATAAAGTGGTCGGGTTGACAAGAGTGGTTACGGTATTGTCATCGGTTTGAGAAGCCAGCATCAGGATTGGTTCAACTCTACATCAAAGGAGTGGTTCAATTGCTTGGAGTGTCGTCTCACAACATTTCAGACAGAGATTCCAGGTTCGTCTCTCGGGTTTTGGCAATCATGGCAGAACGAGCGGGACAACCAGTTGGAGTTTTAATCAGCTTAGTCATTACCAGACAAACGATCTAGTCTCTACTCAATCTTAAATCTAAAATATCTTATACACCTTCTTTGACCTACTCGCCAATAAATTATACTCTCTTCCCTAAACAGTTAACGAACTTTTTCACCATTTTATTATTATTTACTAAGCAAAATTTTGTCTTTACTATTAACCCTCCGCCGTCCGGTATTAATATTATCGTTCGGTCTTCTCTTCAGCTTTTTGGTCTCTTTGTTTAAACATTTCCATTCGGTCATTTACTTCAGAATTTTCATTCAAACCCACAGTCACCCATCATCATATCCCCACTTCTTTTCTGGTAAGTCTTAATTTTCGAGGACGAAAATTTTTGTTGTTAGGGAGAATGTAAAGCCTGAGAAAAACAATTTTATTGAAGTGCCAAGTGTCATCAGAGGATGGGTTACATTTTTTTTTATGAAATAGCATAGCTTAACGTTTCCCAATTTTCCCATGGTCTGAAGCAAACCTTTCTCTTCTAAAAGCTTTCCTCCTCCTTGCCCAATCTTTTCTCCATCATTTTCAAAAGCTTAATCAATGTTCTACTGATCAGGATCTTCCTAGGCAATTTGAGCTTCAAGAACAACGCTTCTCACCGATTGATT
>NW_014542187.1:180648-220642 GCF_000741045.1 Vigna radiata var. radiata
CTTTACGATTGAGTAAAGCTTTTGAATTACTCATTTTATGGATGACTGTATATATTTATACTAGTACCATATCACTCTTACTGCTTTCTAGTATTGCATCTGTGCTTGCCATGCTTATATACTTGCTATATAATTTTGGGATGTTACAATCAAGGCCATGCTTGGAAAGCCCTAATTTAGCCAAATTTTTACCCAAAGAATTGTAAGTGATATATCCCTTTTGAACCTTGACCTTAAACAATATGAAAACCCTTGATTGAATTGATTTACCTTGAGTTAGGGTTTAAAATAATTATATGTGTTGAAAAGGTTCAAGTTTGGGGTTGAATGGGGAAAGTGAAAGGAAAAAGAAAAAGGAAAGCATTGAGTTCAAAAGAATGAAAAATAAAAATGCATGTGAAAGAAAAGAAAAGAAGAAAAGAGAAAAAGCATGTAAAGTTAACTCAATGTAAAATGAAAAAGGGAAAAGTTGGGAATGAGTGAGATTGGTTAAAAACAGAGTGTGCTTGAACTGTGAAATGATGATTTGAACTCTCTTAACTCAAGGATTTTGAATTCTAGAAAAACCAATTTTTCTTGATAGCCCAGCCACAATACAAGCCTTGGAAAAAGTCCTTGTGATGACATATGCATGTGAAAGATGTTGATTGTTTTAGATGAATGACAATATTGTTTTATGTGACATGTGAACAGTAAAGAGTAGAGGGACCTCCTAAACACTTGAGTGATTGAGTGAAACACTTGCTTGGTGAGAATTGTTAAATCCATGTTTACATTTATGTTTAGTTGATTGATCATTCATGAACAAAACATTTGTTGGGAAAAGATTGATTATGTGAAATAATTTGGATTGAAAGCATGCATAAATCTTTGTACGATTCCATTGAAATTTGAAATTGTATAATAACTTGTCAGGAGAAAAAAGAGTTTTGAAAAGTGTGAATTATTTGATGAAGAAGTGGAAAGCCAAGTTTTGTCTTGTTTGCTTGAGGAGAAGCAAAGTTCTAAGTTTGGGGTTGTGATAACGGTCTAAAAACCGTTATTTTCATAGTAAAACACACCCTTTCTGGCTTAGAATGAGCCTTAAATCAAGTAAAACAATTAGTTGAGTCTCTTGAGAGTCAAAAGTTGGTTTTAGAGATATTATGCTTGTTTTGCATTCTTTTGCAGGGTTTTTAGACGAAATAAAGATGGAAGGGAAGTAAGGCGGACTTAGACCCATGGAAGAAGGAGAAAAATGATGAAAAGAAGGGTCAAACAAGCCATTGAGCGCCAGAATGGTCCGCTGAGCGCTCAGAGCAATTAGAGGCAAACCGCTCAGCAGCAAAACTGACCACTGAGCGGTAAAAGCGGCTAGAGGCAAACCACTGAGCGGTCAAATTAGGCGCCTGGGCGGTTGTCTGTTTTTTTAGCTAGATTCCGTAAATCTTTCTGTTATCTATCTGTTATCTTTATGGGCTTATATATAGCTCTAGTTCGAAATAGACAAGGATTCTTTTGGTAGAAAGAATGTCCAGAGCTATTCCACACACCTTAGAGGAGGTTCTTTGGATGCTTAGGCTCCATTAAACAAGGTTTAGGGTTATTTCTTCCATTCTTTCATTATTTTCATATAGTTCTACCATGTCAATGGTGAACTAAACCCTTTGTTGTTGGGGAACAATGTAATCTTTTGAAACTCTCATTTATTCAAATTCTTATTTATTTCATATGCTTGTCATATACTTATTTATCAATTGTTGGGTTCTTATTTATCAATTGTTGGGTTCTCATCTGCGCTCAATGCTTTTATTGTTTAACTCATTCATTAAATGATGTTTGTCTTTATCGATATGGGGACATACGGTAATGTCATGAACTGGTGGGAAATTCCTTGATTATGCCAATATCGCTTAGGGATAGGGGTAGGACGGTCAATTGTATTTGCTTCAGAACGCATTGCATTATTGGTTACTAGGGGAGGCTAGGGATAGCAAGCCGATAATAAGTAATAGGCTAGGGAAAAGAAACAAAAAGAAAAAAGGAAAAAGAATAAAAAAGAAAAAAAGGGGGTGCACGGGAATAAAATGAAAAGAAAAGAATGGTGATTAAATGGGAGAGGTGCTGCACGTGATGAATTGGATTTGATTTCCTTGAAAAAATGCCCATAAGTAATTAATACTAATGCATGACAAATCACTTTAGAATATTTTCGAAATTTTGTTTTATTCGGTAATAATTCGAATTCAACATTATGACAATCATTACAAGCAATAATTAAAAATAATATATTGATTGTTGTATTCAGTTTCTTCCTAAAGAGAAAAATATGATTTTAATTTGATTTATTTTTCTTCAATCAAGACCATTTATTTCCCTATTTTGCTAATTGACAATTAATTCGCCATTAAGGCAAGATCACAATAATATTACAAATGTGTGTATATAAATATGCACNTTGTAAACAAGAAAAAGGGAGAGAATTGAACCTCGGGAAGAGAGCATAAGGGAACAGAAACAAAAGAGAAAGAGAAAATTCAATTTCAAGAAGAGAACGTAAGGAAACGAAAAGAAAAGGTCTTCGGTTACATGTACCCTGGTTTTCCCTACACATATACGTTTGTCTTATTTCATGATTTTTTTTCTTTTTTTATTATTTGATTATCAGGTTTTTATTGGATACAACCTCCTGTAGTTTTATATCCTCACATTCCTTGTTTTTTGTAATTCTGTTCATAAGTTTGTTTCATTACTTTTAGAGATTCTTACGACTCCAATCTCTTTCGTTTCCGAAGTATTTTCTAAACTGTTTTTTTTTCATTTTTGGATCATCGTCCCGTCGCAATTCCGGTTGCGACACCCAACAACACCATTCATCCATATTTTCTCAAAACCAATTGAATCAATTGCATTGCATGTTTATTTTTTGTTCATTGCATATCACCACCAAATTTATTCTCTTTTCTCAAGTCTTACAAGATTAAATTACATGAAAGTTAAGGCCTAAGAGTCATTTGGGAAAATGATACTCGGACTTACCCATTTATATTACTTGATAACGATCTGGTACACTTGCCAAGGACTTAACATTAGCCCAGCCACGTTATAAGCCTTGAAAAAAGTCCTTGTGATGACATGTGTATGTGAGAATGTTGGTTGTATTGGATGAAAGTCAATTTTGTTGCATGTGACAAGAGGATAGTAGAGAGAAGAGTGACCTCTTGAAACACTTGAGTGGTTGAGTGAAACACTTTGCTTGGAAAGGATTGATGAATTTCATGATTACATCTGTGCTTAGTGGATTGGTCATTCATAAAAAAAACATCTATTGGAGAATGAATGGGCCTGGGCCGAATTTCTGTTATTTTTATGGCCTATAAATAGACCCAGTGCGATTCTCAGAGTAATCTTTTGGCAATCAAAGACGTCCAGAGCTATTCTTCAGTCCTTGGTGGCGGTTTTTGGATGTGGGAGCTCCGAATCACGAATTGTAGGCTTTATTCTTCCATTCTTTTCATTAATTCCATCAAGTTTCACCATGTCCATGGTGAACTAAACCCATTGTTGTTGGGGAACAATGTAATCTTTTGAAACTCTCTTATATCGAAGTTCTTGTTTTATTCACATGCTTGTATTATCAATAGTTTGGGTTTTCTTATCTGATTTTCATGCTTGCATCGTTTAACTCATTCGGTGTATTGATCCTTGATTTTGTCGATACAGGAACGTACGGGGAAGTCTCGAACTGATAGGAATTCTCTTGGTTAAGCAATACTACCTAGGAATAGGAGTAGGACGACCAATTGCTTTAAACTTCTGTTTATCATGCGTTATTGATTACATAAGGAGATTAGGAATGGTAAAGTAGTAATTGATAATAGGCTCTCTTCGTTGAGGAATCGGGTTTTGAGTAGATTAGAAAGTTGCATGAAATTGATAATAAAGTGAATCTAACAAGAATAATAGATATAGGAGGGTGGATAAAGATAAAATTGTAAACCCCAACAAATCCATTAATTCATAGTCTTCTTTGCCAATTGATTCAATTTGCGTTTGCATGTTTAAATTATGTTTTTGCATCAACACTACAATTTATTCTTCTTTCAAGTCTTATGCAATCAAATCACACGAACGTCTAGGCCATTGAGTCCTTTGGGAGAATGATACTCGGTCTTGCCATTTATATTACTTGATAACGATCTGGTACACTTGCCAGGGGCTTAACAATAGTTCATAAACATGTTCAACAGATATCACAATTAATCAGCATAAGAACATGTAATGCAGCAACATGTGCTTGATATTAAGCAATGTGTTGTTGTCGTAAAAAAGTAGATTGATATAGAAATTATATTGTCAACAATCTCAATATGTTTGACTTGTGTTGAACCTTGGAAATTTTACTTCACGGAATCCCATATATTTTTTTATGTTTCAGCACTAAGATTGGTGACCATAATTTCTCTATCTATTGCTTGATAGAGATAATTTTTTATCTTTAACTCCTTAAGATTTTACTCCTCCATTACTTTTATTTTCGCCTCTAATGCGGTAGCTTTATCTAGAACGATGTTCACTTCATATACTACCAAATGCCAATATTCCTTTTATCCAAACAAATTCTCCATAAGGCTTGTCCAATGATCATAGTGCCCATTAAATTTAGGAATTGTAGGTTTTGCATACTTTATTGAATCATTCATTCTTCTGAATAGTAATGCAGAAAGAAAAAAGAAATAATTGTTGTTTCACCCAATATTTGATTTAAGAACCCTAGTGTATCACTTAACTCACTCAGAATTTTCTAGTTCAGGCCCTTACTACGGAGCTTTGAT
The DNA here is from genome assembly GCF_000741045.1 of Vigna radiata var. radiata. Classification (NCBI taxonomy): domain Eukaryota; kingdom Viridiplantae; phylum Streptophyta; class Magnoliopsida; order Fabales; family Fabaceae; genus Vigna; species Vigna radiata. Next base: position 185,463 of record NW_014542187.1, read on the forward strand.
ACCTGATTGTTAACTCAAGCATTTAAACAAGATTTTGTTTTCTTGAATATGAAATGATGCTTCTTATTCACAAATTGTAAAAATGAACTACAACAATTGAAAGAAATCTGCAGAAAAAAAAAAATCATTGCGCACACAATGCAAGAAAGTTGGGTGGTTACCTTAAAATCAAGAGCTAAAGTTTATCATTTTTTATCCTTATAGAAACAATCAACATGACCTAGTTTTATGGAATCAGAAAACTAAAACAATTTAAAATCTAAAATAGAAGTTTAAGTAATTTAACTACTAACAAAAATAACCATGGTAGAGGGAGATGGAAACCCTACGCAGGATAAGAGTGGAGTTGATTACGTTGACAATGTCGTTTGTCCAAGTTGTCGCAATGAAATGGTTTAGGGGCGATACCTAATGAATGTTGAAGAAGATGCGAAGGATACTCATGAGCATCTAGAAGAAGAGGAAGCCTCCTACGGAGGAGGAGGAGATGCGTTGAGAAGATGAAGTTAGGTTTTGGGCTAGTCGCACCTCCTGGTTTCATTTTAAACCTATTTACCTTTTGGATCTATTTTTACTTTACTTTGTGTGTTAAGTCAAAATCGTCTAGAGAAACTAGACCATCCAATAACCCAACTTTTGAAGTTTAACAATAAACACTAAATGAAATACCTTTCTAGGAAGATGAATGCCTACTTGACCTATATCATCTAAGAGTTGATGGTGTAATAGAGATTGAATCTCCAACTTCAAGGAGAACCAAAACGATGAACAAGAAGTTGCCGAAGACCAGTTGGTGTGCTGAAGGAAAGGGTGACGCGAAAATAAAAGATGCAACATGAACTTTTTGGAAGACAGGTAGGCTTCGTTTTAACACCAAGAGGGGGGTGAATTGGTGCGTTTTCAAAATCAGAGTCTTTTCGCAATCTTTTACACAAAGTATGAAACTTTAAAAACTTTCTTGAATCGCAAGTAATAGAAAATTAAGTGCAACGACAAATCAAAGTTGATTACGTGATATGTATAGTCGACTAAATGTAAAAGAGTAGGGATAGAAAATTCAAACGTAGGTTTTTATACTAGTTCGGCCTCACTGCCTACATCTAGTGTCCTTCCAGTACCAAGAAGAAAATGCACAATAATGGTCAAGGTCTTTACAACAAGGCTTTTATAGAGACCTCCACATCAAAAATATAAAACACCTCTCTAACCCTCTAACAAAAATATAGGCAAAAAACATAGCAAGACTTGCAGCAAGATATACCCTCTCCTGCAATCTGCATCCCACTTTGAACAATCATCAAAGTGTACCAGACTAAACAAGTTCAACCCCTGTAGTCACAACAGGTACAACAACAATCACCACAGAATGCAAACACCAATCTTTATCAACCAGAGAACACCTCAGTTGTGCAGATTCTAATCAAGCAGTAAGCACAGTATCAATCTCCTTCAAAAATTCTTCAAAGAAAGATCACAACCGTCTTTTTGATGAGTTCTTGGAGCTCTAAATCACAGAGAAGCAATCTGAAACAAAATATGAAAATCTTATGTTTCCAAAAGTTCTTTGAAACAACTTAGGTCTCGTTTATTTATAGATTTCTATAAAACAGACGCTCCTGTAGTCGAATATGATACTAATTCAGTCGACTGTCCTTGGCAGTTATAACAGATAAGTCAAATTAGTAGCAGTCTAGAGAAACAAATTAATTCCACATTTATTACAGTTGACGTTCATTTAATGCTCAACTAACTGTTAAAAATATAGTCGCTACTGTTCAAAAGCATAACAAAATTTCAAATCAAACAACTGATACAGTCGAATGTGTGGCCCACACAGCCGACTTCGACACAACAGTTCATTTTGAAATTCTTTTCAATGCAAAATCTCATAAAGCACTGTATTTGAAAATCTGTGCATAGTCATGAGCTTAATTCGACTTCCCCCACAATGAAGTTGACTTACAACTTGCAGTTATGCCACACAATGTAAGTTCATAAAAGTGCATGTGGTTTTGCGTTTCCAAAACCTATGTAATGCAATCACAACAGATGTAACATATATGAGAATAGTGAATATGCATTCACATATCAGATTTCATACAAACATGTTCATCAAGATCACAACCAATATTAAAGATTGGAACATGTAACACATTGCAATACATGTGTTATTAAAAAATGTTTTGTCATCATCAAAAACAAAAATGATATAGATATTTTGTTGTCAACAATCTCAACAGAACGTTTTGGGTCAAGCTAGTGACATTAAAGAAGCGCTTGCTGGGAGGCAACCCAATTTCTATTTTTTTTAGTTGTGCGGTGTGATTTTTTTTTTGTAGCTATGGCAACATCTACTGAAGGATGATATGAGGATTCAAATATTAGCATCTACTAAGGGATGCTGAGAAAGACTAGGTCAAGCTAGTGACGTTAAAGAAGCGCTTGCTGGGAGGTAAACCCAATTTCCTGAACCTTTACTTTTTAACTTTTTAATTTATTTTATTTTATTTTTATTGTGCTTTGCTTGAATGAATTAAACTTCTTTGATTCAACTATGCTTTATTTTATGATGAGTATTGCTCTATGAGATTCTGGAGTATTGATTGATGTTGAGATGATGCATGATGTGATAGGATATAGGTGATGACTCACAATGTGTGAAACAAGTGCTTAAGATAAAATGTGTTTGAGATATTGAGCAAGATGTTTTTTTTGAATTCTAGAACTTGTGAGTTTACCTGTGTGAGTTTTGGGCTTCAAAGTTGTTTGTCAATAATTTTTATTACTTTGAAAGCCTGAATGATTTTCCCTAAATTTTCTGTGATTGAACTACTTGCTTGCAGGTTCCATATGATCAAGGCCATCTTTTGTTATCCCTTATTCTTTTGGCCTTCACATAATTTTTACCCACTGAAGAAAGAACAAATTTGTTCTAACCTTTGAATCTTGAGCCTTATGCATGTTTTGAAAAACCTTTTTTTTTTTAAAAATCTTTACCTTGAGTTAAGTTGAGAATGTTGAGATTGTTGAAAACACAAACTCTATATCAANCTAGNTTTTGATGATGACAACACNATGCTTAATAACAGTACACATGTTGCTGCATTACATGTTCGTATTCTGTTAAACTGTCATATTTGCTAAACATGTTTTGATGCACTGTGATGTATGTTCCTATGATTGATTGTGTGATATATTTGTGGAACATGCTTTTATTAAAATGTGAAATAAAGTGTCTTTGATTACAGCATATTTCTGAAAGTAAAAAGATCACAAGCACCTTTATGAACTTATAGTTGTTGTGACAAAGTTCTAGTCTAGTCGAAGACACCTATAATGGATTCGACTATGCTAAAATCTTTGTACGGATTTTGTGAACCAGTGCTGTGTGAGATTTTGAGTTGAAAAGAATTCCAAAATGTTTTTTTATGGGTCAGTCGACATTGTATATTGCATATTCGACTGTGTTACTAATCTCTTTGGAATTTTGTTATGCTTACATGCTCCAACGAGTATATTTTTCAAAACTTTGTTAAGCATTGATGACTTAGTCAACTGTAATAAATGTGTGTTAATTTCTGCTGACTGAGAGCCTATGTGTTTACTGTCTGTTATATTTGTTTTAATACAATCGACTATATTAGTAGGCTATTCGACTGAGAACCAATCTGTTGTAATAGAAAACTATAAATAGATAGAACACGAGTTGTTTTGAGACTTTTGTGAATCTGACATTTTCATTTTCCTGTTTCAGATTGAATTCTCTATTTTAACAGCTCCAAAAATTCTCCAAGAAGACGGTGGTGATCTTTCTTGAGAGAGATTCAAAGGGAGAAGTCAATTGCGCTGACTGCTTGATCATAATTTGCACGAGTAAGGTGCTTCTTGATTGATCTTTGAAGGCTTGTCATCCTGTGAAGACTGTTGTGTTGATTGAAGGCTTGGCAACCTGTGAAGTCTATTGTGATAGGCTTGGCATCCTGTGAAGAGAGCTGGTTACAATTGAGGATTTTTTGACGTGGGTTCAGATTGCAGAAGAGGGGATTCTTGCTGCAATTATGGTTTTGTTGTGCCGCTATATTTGGTTTTGGGTTAGAGAGGAGATTTATATAGTGCAAGGACACTAGATGTAGGCATTGTTGGCCGAACCAGTATAAAAACCAATGTTTGATTTTCTCTATCTCTACACTCTTTTATTTCCAGTCGACTTCGTTTATTTTGCAGTCAACTGCATTTTTCCGCTGCACTGAATTTTCATTAACTTGCATTGCAAGAAAGATAAAAAAGCTTTTCACTTTCATATAAAGATTGCGAAAAGATTTTGTTTTTGAACTAACACCAATTCACCTCCCCTCTTGGTGTAAAACGAAGCCTACCTGTTTCTCAACTATTGGCACCAGAGCTGGTTTTCATAAGATATTTGAAAATTTAGTCGACTCTGTTTTTATTCTATTCGACTGTAAAACCTAGGGTTGAATTCTGTTTTGCATTCAAAAAGAGCTTTTGATTTTAGAATTGACATTGCATCTGCTCCTTGTAATTTGAAGTCAAAGTCTGTAACTGATGGTTTCTTTGAAAACTTTGACACAGGTAACTTGAAATGCAAGGTAACCCGAGATGAAGAACCATGTTCACAGGTGCAAAACTCAATCTTGTTGAACAGCAAATTTAAAAAGGTTCTTGAAAAAGATGGATAATCAAGATCATTCTGTTGATGCCAAGAAAGTCAAGAATAAAGAAGAACTGATCATGATGGCGAAATCCATAACCATCGAACTGATCTGGAACAACAGTTCAAAAGTCCTACATGGTACCTGGACAGTTGGTATTCGAGACATATGACTTGAGATCCTACAAAGTTCTCAGATATTTCGTATAAAGCCACTGGCCATGTCACATATGGTGATAACAACAAAGGAAGAATCATCGGTATAGGTAAAATAAAGACTCCTTCATCTTATGAAATTAAAAATGTATTACTTGTTGAAGGGTTGAAGCACAATCTGCTTAGCATCAGTCAGTTATGCGACAAAGGATTAAAGATCACCTTCGAACCCAAATACTGTTTAATCAGCAATGGGACAACAAATGAGTAACTGCTTATGGGAAAAAGGGTGAACAACATCTACTTAATCGACTTCACAGATAATGCGTTCGAATATATTGTATGCCTGATGACCAAAGAAGAAGATGTGTGCCTATGGCACAAAAGATTGGCTCACATCAGTATGAGTCAACTGAATAAGCTCGTCTCCAAGAAGCTGGTAAATGGCCTGCCTAAGATCCGGTTTAAAACTGACAGGTTATGTGATACTTGCCAAAAAGGGAAGTTAACCAAATAACCATTCAAGAGTAGGAGTGAAATGTCAACCAAGAAGCCTCTGCAATTACTTCACATGGATCTATTTGGACCATCCAGAATAAATAGTCTTGGAGGCAATTCATACAGGTTAGTCATTGTAGACGACTATTCAAGATACACATGGACTTACTTCATTGCAGCCAAGAATGATGCACTTAAAGTCTTCAAGCGTTTTGTTGCTTTCATTCAAAACGAGATGGATCTCAAGGTCAAGGCTATCAGAAGTGATCATAGAGGAGAATTTCAGAATAAGGAATTTGATGATTATCTAGCAGAAATGGGAATCATACATAACTTCTCAGCACCCAAAACACCACAGCAAAATGGAGTGGTGGAAAGGAAAAACAGAGCACTTGAAGAATTGGCAAGGTCTACGCTGAATGACAAGGATATGCCAAAATATTTCTGGGCAAATGCAGTAAGGACAACATGTTATGTATTGAACAGAACAATCATCAGTTTTATCCTCAAGCTGACACCTTATGAATTACTGAGAAGAAGAAAGCCAAATATTTCACACTTGAGAATCTTTGGAAGCAAATGTTTTGTGTTGAATAATGGCAAAGAAAGTCTTGCAAAATTTGACTCGAAAGCGGATGAGGAAATTTTCATAGGATATTCCTTGAACAGCAAGGCATACCGGGTATACAATAAGAGAACTATGAATGTGGATGAATCTATTCATGTTGCATTTGATGAGTACATTATGGATTCAAATCGTTCTAAACAAGTATGGAACTCTACTGAAGAAGATGAGAACACAGCTGATGAAGAAGGTCCTGAAGAAGTTAGTGAGAAAGAAGATGAGGCTTAGCAAGTCGAATCTCCTAAAGTTGAGTCGATTAAAACATGGAAGGTACCAAGAAATGTCTCAACTGACAATGTTATCGGTGACATGTCAAGAGGAGTCTTTACAAGAAGACAACTGAACCAGTACTGCATGAACGTTGCCTTTGTATCCAAAATTGAACCCAAGAAAATTGAGGAGGCATTGAATGATGAAAATTGGATGGTTGCAATGCAAGAGGAGCTTAATCAATTCACAAGGAATAATGCGTGGGAGCTTTTGTCTAGAAAACCTGATCTACAAGTGATTGGTACAAAGTGGGTTTTTCGCAACAAAATGGATGATTCAGGTGAAATCATAAAGAATAAGGCAAGGTTAGTTGCAAAAGGGTACTGTCAGGAAGAAGGAATCGACTATGATGAGACATATGCTCTTGTAGCCAGATTAAAAGTAATCAGAATGCTTCTAGTTATTGCATCCACTAATGAAATTCAAGCTGTATCAAATGGATGTGAAGAACGCCTTTCTTAATGGATACATCAAGGAAGAGGTATATGTTGAACAACCACCTGGATTTGAAGAGTTTGAATACCGTGATCATGTTTACAAACTAAAGAAAGACCTATATGGATTAAAGCAAGCGCCAAGGTCATGGTACGAAAGGTTAAGTGAATTCCTTATAAAGAAAGGATACTCAAGAGGAAAAGTTGATTTCACCCTTTTCATAAAAAACTCAAATAGGGATAAACTATATGTGCATATTTATGTTGATGACATTATTTTTGGCTCTACTATCCCTATGTTGTGCATAGAATTTTCAAAAGTCATGCAGGAAGAATTTGAAATGTCCATGATGGGAGAATTGACATACTTACTTGGTCTACAAGTGACGCAAACCAAAGACGGTATATTCATTCACCAATCCAAATATTGCAATGATCTCGTGAAAGGTTCAAGATGTTGGACTGCAAAGATGCTACTAACCCAATGGCAACGAATTGCTACTTGAATCTAGATGAGGCTTGAAAAGGTTTTGATCAAAGAATGTATCGAGGTATGATTGGATCACTACTTTATCTTACTGCTAGTAGGCCTAGCATCATGAATAATGTTTGTCTCTGTGTTAGATTTCAATTTGCTCTTAAAGAATCACATCTTACAACTGTTAAAAGATTTTAAAGTACCTCAAAGGTACTAAAAATCTTGGGCTATGGTATCCAAACGACACAAATCTTTTTCTAAATGGTTACAGTGATTCTGATTTTGGAGGTTGCAAACTAGACAGAAAAAGCACTAGTGCCACATGTCACTTACTGGGATCATCATTGATCTCTTGGCATTCAAAGAAACAAGCATGTGTGGCTTTATCTACCACAAAAGTTGAGTACATAGCGGCTGGAAGCTGTTGTGCATAGTCGCTTTGGAGAAAGAGTCAATTAGAGGACTATGGCATTAAGATAGCAAACATTCCTTTGAAATTTGACAGTACTAGTGTTATAAAATTAACTAAGAATCCTATTTTACATTCGAAATCTAAGCATATTGAAATAAGACATAATTTCATTCGAGATCATATAAATAAGGGTGAAATCAAAATTGAGTATGTTGATACTCTACATCAATGGACTGATATTTTTACAAAACCTCTGAACAAAGAAAGATTCTTTACTATTCGAAATGAACTAGAAATTCTAAACGACAGTAGCGTAAAATGATTAATTCGACTATGCTCTGTTTGAACTCAACTATGCTTAATTTGTCATGCTTCTTTACATATTGACTTCTGATTTAATATGATTTAATTCTTTCTTAACCGTTATGCTTGATTTACAAAAGGTTGTTGAAAGGTTTTGCAGGAAGGACATTGCTTTGGACATTTACAATTGGATTTCAACATTTGCAAAGCAACGCATTCGACTGATGATTTACAGCATTCGACTGCGTCTAAATGGGTTAACAATTCCATTTCTAGAATTTGATTCTATCCTTACTATTTGCTTAAATCATGATTAATCTACTATTATCTCATCCTTTATCTGTTTCAATATCTGAATTGAGATAATATTGTGAGATTGTTGATGTTTGTATCATTGCATATATATGTGGTTTGATATTCTGATTATGATACAAATCTGTTGATAAATTTGTGATATTTTGTATTATGCACTTAAATTGTTTTTTAAAATCATGCATAATGACAGGGGGAGTATCATTGTTGTACACATTGTTTCATCACACACCTACATTTCAGTGGGAGTTTATATTGTGTTTTGTATTGAACTTTTGACCTTGAGAGCATCGTTGTATTTTACATATTGCATAATTTTTTTATGCATCTCTGTGTTTTTCAAATCTGCATAAATATCTGAAGCATTCCTTCTTTTGTTAATGCACAAAGGGGGAGATATTTATATGGGTGTATGAGAACATGTTTATATTCTTTTTGAAAGGGGGAGAAGATCTGTCTCATATATATTTGCTTGATATTTTTGCTGAATATACAGAGTAATTGAACTGATTGAATTGTTTCTGATATATGATATTACTCTGTCATGTGCTGTATTGTACAAACATGGTTGAGTTATTAATCATGGTTGTGCATTATCAAAAAAAGGGGGAGATTGTTGAGATTGTTGACAACACAAACTCTATATCAAACTAGTTTTTGATGATGATAACACAATGCTTAATAACAGTACACAGGTTGTTGCATTACATGTTCGTATTCTGTTAAACTGTCATATCTGCTGAACATGTTTTGATGCACTGTGATGTATGTTCGTATGATTGATTGTGTGATATATTTGTGGAACATGCTTGTATTAAAATGTGAAATAAAGTGTCTTTGATTACAACACATTTCTGAAAGTAAAAAGAGCACAAACACCTTTATGAACTTATAAGTGTTGTGACAATGTTCTAGTTCAGTCGAACACACCTATAATGGATTCGACTATGCTAAAATATTTGTAAAGATATTTTGAACTAGTGTTGTGTGAGATTTTGAGTTAAAAAGAATTTCAAAATATATTTTCATGGGTCAGTCGACATTGTATATTGCATATTCGACTATGTTACTGATCCGTTTGGAATTTTGTTATGCTTACACGCTCCAACGGCTATATTTTTCAAAAGTTAGTTAAGCATTGATGACTTCGTCAACTATAATAAATGTGTGTTAATTTCTATTGACTGAGAGCCTATCTATTGAGTGTCTGTTATAACTGTTTTAATACAGTCGACTGTATGAGTAGGCTATTCGACTTAGAACCAATTTGTTGTAACAGAAAACTATAAATAGACAGAACACGAGTTGTTCTGAGACTTTTGTCAATCTGACATTTTTATTTTTCTGGTTCAGATTGAATTCTTTGTTTTAACAGCTCCAAGAATTCTCCGAAAAGACGATGGTGATCTTTCTTGAGAGAGATTCAAAGGGAGAAGTCAATTACGTGACTGCTTGATCATAATCTGCAAGAGTAAGGTGCTTCTTGATTGATCTTTGAAGGCTTGGCATCTTGTAAAGACTGTTGTGTTGATTGAAGGCTTGGGAACCTGTGAAGTCTGCTGTGATAGGCTTGGCATCCTGTGAAGAGTGTTGGTTACACGTTGAGGATTGTTCGACGTGGGTTCATATTGCAGAAGAGGGGATTCTTGCTGCAATTCTGGTTTTGTTGTGCAGCTATATTTGGTTTTGGGTTAGAGAGGAGATTTATATTTTTGTGTGGTGCTTCTATAAATTCCTTGTTGTAAAAACCGCAACCATTATAGTGCATTTGCTTCTTGGAGGACACTGGATGTAGGCATTGTTGGGCAAACCAATATAAAAATCAGTGTTTGATTTTCTCTATCCCTACACTGTTTTATTTCCAGTCGACTTCGTTTATTTTGCAGTCAACCGCGTTTTTCCACTACATTGAATTTTCATTAACTTGCATTTCAAGAAAGATCAAAAAGCTTTGCACTTTCATATAAAGATTGCGAAAAGATTTGTTTTTTTGAACTAACACCAATTCACCCCCCCCCTCTTGTTGTAAAACGAAGCCTACTTGTTTCTCAACAGAGAACATTTAATGAGGTATTGATAAAGGTTCAAGTTTGACGTTGCAAAGTAACAAACCACTTCTCTAGGCAGTGAGCAATAAAAAGAAAAAGCAAGTGAAAAGCAAAGGCAAAAGAATAAAAAAGAAATGAAAAATTCAAAAATAAAAGAAAAGCTCACTACAAGGGAAAGTTGGGAAAAAGAAAGAGAGTTGTTCTTGAATGATAAGTTCATAAATGTCTCTCTTACCTCAAGGAATTTTGCTGACTAGGAAACCAATTTCCTTCTTAGTCCAACCAAATTATAAGCCATGAAAAGCCCATGTGATGATAACCTACTTGTGAGTATGTTTGATTGTGGTTAAATGAAAGTTGACTTACAGCTTGATTCGACTTCCCCCATAATGAAGTCAACTTACAGCTTGCAGTTATGCCACACAATGTAAGTTCATAAAAGTGCTTGTGGTTTTCTACTTTCAAAACATGTGTAATGCAACCAGATATGATGTAACATATATAACCTCAGCAAATGTGCATTCACATATCAAGATAAACACAAAAACATGTTCAATCAGATATCAATCAATGAACAACAGAACATGTAACGCATCAAGAATTCATGTGTTATTAAAAATGTGTTGTCATCATAAAAAACCAGAGTGAAATAGATATTGTGTTGTCAACAATCTCAACAAATTGATTCTTAATTTCATATGCTTTTTCTTTAATTGTTAGAGTAATTCATCTATTTCTATGCTTGCTTTTGTTTAACTCATTCATTAGCATGATTTATTAATTGCATGAGTGCTGGGAGGTTCCTTACAATTCGGGTTCTTGTTGAGTTAATCCTAAGGGTTATATTTCTTAGGGATGAAGGTATGAGTCTTGGTCGTCTTAAGCTCTTGTTCTTCACATCTTTTTACCAGGAATGCTAGGAATTGTATGAACTGGTAATTAGGGATAGGCTTATTCATCGAGGGATCGGGCTTAGGTAATTTAGTGAGAGACATTGGCATTAATGCATAAAGAAGAATTCTTATATACATGAGAGGGAACTTAGTGAAATCTAACCCCCAACAACATATCCATCACATATAAATCAACCTCTGTTCATCTCTGTGCTCCTTTGCCACTAATCAATTGCATTTTTATTTTATTTATTATTGTTGCACCCAAACCTAATGATCTCTTTTTACTTTTAAGTCTTAATTAATCTTGTTATCACACAAATTGTTCAGCACCGAGAGTCCTCTTGGATACGATACTCGGTCTTACTATTTTATATTACTTGTGCAACTCGGTACACTTGCCGATTTGCCCAACAAGTTTTTGGTGCTGTTGCCGAGGACTCATGGTTTAAGCTATTCTATTTGTGTGATTCTTGATTAACTTTGACTTTATATTTCATTAAAAACAATTTTTTTATTCTTTTTATTTTTATTTTTGGTGCTAACAGTGTTCTCTAGGATTTGTGTTTAGTTTGTGCAGGATGCAATTCTACCAAGATAATTTCAACCGCTGGTGAGAACCTCACTCAAGCATGAATCAAATTCAATTTAGGCAAGCTGGTGGACTATTCAATAGACCACCCCAAGCCAACAATACTACAAAGCTTGAGGAGGCCCTCAAATAGTTCAAGCAAGAATCTCTCTCAATTCGGGAAAGCACTCAAGTAGCATCTGAAAGGCTGGAGGCACACTGTAAGTTCATAATTCAGAAGCTGAATTATATCAAGGACAACATGAACCCCAGAGAGGAATGCAAGGATGTTGTCAACAAAAGTGACGAGGTTTTAGATGAGAAAAAAATAGAGGGAGAGAAAAAAGAAAAGAGAGAGGATGAGAGAAAAATAGAGAGACAAGAAAAAGAGAGGATGAGTGAAAAAGAAAAATATGAAAAAGAAAAAGAAAAACAAGAGAGTGAGAGAAAATAAAATAAAGAGGTAGAAAAAGAAGAAGACGAGAGAGAAGAGAAAAAAAGTCTAAGCGAAAAAAAGGAAAAAAGGGAAGATAAGGAAGGGTTGAGAGAAAACAAAAAAATGAAGTAGAAAAAGAAGAAGGAGAAGGTAAGCAAAAAGAAGAGGAAAAATATAAGAAAGAAAAGAAGAAGGAAGAGAAGGGGGATGAAAGAAAAAAGGAAGAAACATGTGAAAAACCTCTGCCTCACCCAAAGAAACATCACAAGAAGAAGAAGAAGAAGAAATAGTTCAAGCGTTTCATGGAAATCTTCAAGAAATTGGAGATTAAAATTCCTATCATTGGGACATTGCATCAAGTTCCTGGTTATATCAAATTCCTAAAAAAATTCAACAAAAAGAAAAAAAAAATCCTGAAAAGGGAATGTTTGAGGAGCGGGACAATTGTAGTGGGTCAAGCTAGTGATGTTAAAGAAGCGCTTGCTGGGAGGCAACCCAGTTTCAGAACTTTTTTTTTTATCTTTTATTTTGTTTTATTTTATTTTTTCTTTTTAATTTATTATTTGTGTGATTTGGGTTTGAGTTTGTTTTTGTGTGTTTGAGTTCTTTTCTTTAGGTTATATGTTGCTTCTGATGGCAATAATGACATCATCTACTGATGGATGCTTCTACAACATCTACTGATGGATTCTTTTACAACATCTACTGATGGATGCCAATGAAGATGAGAAAGATTGATGTCTATTGAGGGATACAAATGAAGATATGAAATATTAGCATATACTGATGGATGCTATGGGATTAGACATCTACTGATTGATGTTACTGACAACATCTAGTGATGGACGTTGTGATTATGAAGACTGGGTCAAGCTAGCGACGTTAAAGAAGCGCTTGCTGGGAGGCAACCCAGTTTCGTGAACCTTTACTTTTTAACTTTTTAAATTTCATTTTTGTTTTATTTTATTTTATTTTTATTGTGCTCTGCTTGAATGAATTGAACTGCTTTGATTCAATTGTCCTTGTTTTATGATGAGCATTTCTTTATGAGATTCTGAGGTATTGATTGATGTTGAGACGATGCATAATGTGATATAGGTGATGACTCACAATGTGTGAAACAGGTGCTTGAGATAAAATTTGTTTGAGATAAAATTTGTTTGAGATACTGAGTAGTATGTTTTGGGCTTCTAAATTTTGGACTTGTGAGTTTAACTATGTGAGTTTTGGGCTTCCGAGTTGTTTGTAAATAGTTGCTACTACTTTGAAAGCATGAATGATTTTGCCCAAATTTTCTATCATTGAAAGACTTGCTTGCAGATTCCATATGATCAAGGCGATATTTTGTTATCCCTTATTCTTTTAGCCTTCACAAAATTTTTGCCCACTGAAAGGAGAACAATTTGTTCTAAGCTTTGAACCTTGACCCTTATGCATGTTTTGAAAATCCCTTTTGAAAATCTTTACCTTGAGTTAAGTTGAGAAGATTTGATGAGGTACCGATAAAGGTTCAAGTTTAGGGTTGCTAGTTAACAACCCACTTTTCTGAGTAGTGAGCAATTGAAAAACAAAAGCAAGAAAAAGGGAAAAGAAAAAAAAGGCTCGCTGTAAGGGAAAGCTGGAAAAAAAAAGAGAGTTTGTGCTAAAAAGGATAAATTCATAAATTTCTCTCTTAACTCGAGGAATTTTTTTGACTAGATAAACCAATTTCCTTCTTAGCCCAGCCAAGTTATAAGCTAGGAAAAGCCCTTGTGAGGATAACCTCCTTGTGAGTATGTTTGATTGTGGTTAAATGAAAGGCAAAATTAATTTGTGTGACATTGTGATAAGCAGATGAAACACCTCACTATACATACACCTTTAAGTTGAGTGATACACTTTTGAATGCTTGACTGAAACACTTTCCTTGGTGAGGAATAGTTTTTTGAATTTCTCATTGCATCTCTGCTTGGTTGATTGATCATTCTTAAAAGATAACACCTGTTGAAAGTACCTGAGCATCACATTGATCTTGATTGAATTAAGGCTTCTACACATCTTGATTGAGATCTTTATGCTGAATCGACCAAAGTGATCCCCTATCTTGAAAGAAAAAGTTTTTGAAAAAGGTTTAGTCATTGTAGTGATTGCTTTGAAAAGCCGAGTTACATTCTGTTTGCTTGAGGACAAGCAAAGTTCTAAGTTTGGAGTTGTCATAACGGTTTAAAACACCGTTATTTCTAATGCAATTTTGATACTAAAAACACCCTTTTTCATTTAGAAACTAGCTTGGACACATACTTTCTTAATAAATTGTGTGAATAAGAGAGTTGAGGTTGATTTCAATGTTTTTATGACTAATTCCCATTGTTTTGACAGAGATTGAGGTAATACTAAGGGGAACCACGGTCTATTCCCCTGCAATTTTATTTCAAATTTGACTTGGCGGGAATGTCAGAATTTTGCAGGGAGAATAGCCTACGGTTCTGAGGGGAACCGCGGTTTATTCCCCTACAATTTTATTTCAAATCTGACTTGCCGGGAATGTCAGAATTTTGCAGGGGGAATAGACCGCAGTTCTGAGGGGAATCGCGGTCTATTCCCCTAAAATTTTATTTCAAATCTAACTTAGCGGGAATGTCAGAATTTTGCAGGGGGAATAGACCGCGATTTTGAGCGGAACCGCGGTCTATTCCCCTGCAATTTTATTTCAGATTTGACTTTTCGGGAATGTCAGATTTTGTCAGAGCGGCTGCAACGGAATTGTTAGCGTGAAATAACAAACCAAAAGGAGGGGTATATTGGTTATATTACTTTTTCATGTCTTTTAATTATTTTTCTCAATTTTACTTACTAAGCAGATAATTAAAGTAAAATAGTCAGAGTAAGGAAGAGAGAAAAATTGCACAGGTAGTTTCATTCTGGTTCAGATCACAAAGATCCTACGTCCAGTCGCTTATCTCACAAACAAGATAAACCTTTTTCACTAATCACAAAACAATTACAATTAATAGTCACAAAGAAAATTAATTTGTAAGAGTTTAGAAAACCACCTCTCTTGAAACCACAAGAGATGAACTTACACCTCCTTTGAGTCTTCACAAAGGATGACCACCTCCTTTGAATACTTCACGAAGGATGATACTCTTCCAAACACCTCCTTAGATGCTCCAAGGATGAATCAGCTATTTCTCTATCACCGCAGTAGCACTTCACAACTTTGCAGACAAGAGTTTCTCTAGCTTTAGCAACAACACATTGTTCTCAATGTTTTCTGATGTTTAGAGTGCAAGGGAAGAGTTGATTTTGATGGAAACAGTGAGCCAATTTATAGACTTAAGCCAATGCTCTTTCATTCTTCGAAACTGGCCATTTAACGCATCTAATAAATTAATATTAGTGTTAATCGATTAAAATGAGTACAACAGCTAGGTTTTCAAATCTAAAACCTCCAACGGCTAGTATTAATCGATTATTCCAGAGCAACTTGGGTTTCCAGTGACAACCTCGTTTTAATCGATTATAACTAGGTTTAATCAATTAAAACATCTTGTGTTTGATTCCAAACAGCAAATAATCACTTATAGAGTACAGGAATCAAACCCTATTACATATTTAAACAAAAGCACATCAACTATGATTATTACAAAAGCTTTCAACAATAATAAATCTTCAAATAGACTTCTTGGATCTTGTATTGTGCAAATCTGTAAATCATCAAAACTCCATCTTTATCTTTTTGCTAACAGATTTTTCCAGGGGGAATCGACTACGGTTCCCCTTAGAACCGTGGCCTATACTTTCGATATAATTTCAAAAATGCCACCGCACAATATTATGCTTCGGTTTCTATTGAACCATGGCGTAATGTGCGCGGTGAAAGATCGATTTTTTTTACTAGTATGGACGACAAAGAAATGATTACCATGATGGTAAGGAAGTTCAGTCGACTTATGAAAAATGATACTCAACTTACTAACCGTGCAGGTCATAGTAAAGCAAAGAAAGGCTTCAGATCAAATGACAACGATGCAGATTTTAAGAATGAACTAATTGAAGTCAAGTATGATCTGTTGATTGAAGCATTCAAAGAGATACATTCTGAAGCTATGGGACTACAATACAAGGTTAATCGACTAAACTCTGAGAGAAGAAACTATGAGCATAGAATTAATAACCTTGTGGCTGAAAATGAGAAATTAGAGAAAGAATTACATGAAGCTTTGATATGCCAAAGACACTAAAATTGAAATTGTTACAGTAGAAAAAGCTTGTGATAAGTGTCCTACTCATATTGAACAAATAGATTACTTGACTAGTATGCTAGCCAAACTCACTTAGGGTAGAGACAATCTAAATGTTGTATTAAGGTCTTCTGGTAGAGCTATTTATAGACAAAGAATAGGCTATAAAGCTTAGTCTAACAGAACCAATGCAAAGAGATTTATTGATTTAAGCAAACCAGCTAAACATGCTTGCTTTTATTGTAACTACGATGGTCATACTGTTAGGAACTATTATTATAGAACTGTAAGTGTTCCTAAAGGACTGTATGTGTGGAAACCAAAGGAACGACTAACTAAAACTAACGATCAAGGACCCAAAGTAAAATGGGTATCTACAACAAAAATTTGAGTTGTTTTACAGGATAGCAATCTGATGAAGGAATGTGCAGTGAGAACTCAAGGATGAACTACATGACCATGACAACCATCTTGAGTATTTATAACTAGTAACATATATTACCTTACTGCATCATGCATTATCTGATTGATTGATGTTTGATTGTGTGTAAAATTGTCCGTATGCTTGAATAATTGATTTATTTTGTAAAACAGATTCACGAACTATAGTTGACTTTATTATGAACTAATTCGACTATATGCCTTTACATTCTAGGCGAATCGACTTAAAAACATCTATTTTTAGGTTTACTAAAATTTGAATTTTTATGTGTTTTGCTTGATATGTTCGCGCTTGTACGTATATATATTGATGTCTGGTATGCCCCTGGTTCATTGATGGCAAAATAAAATATTGCTCTAGCTAGGACAAGCCAAATCTAGAAGCAAATCAAGCCATAAGTTCATGGATGAAGATTGCGAAATTTGGTGGTGGTGAAAGGTGTTGATAGCTCATGGTTTTGGTGACTTGTGTGGTGAGGGAAGATGTGTTTAAGGGTTCTCTAAGAGAGGTTGGGTCAACTCTTGGAGGAAGGTGGCTAGAGGAGGCCACTTGGGTTGCTCTAGCCTAGGGTGACCCAAAAAGAGTAGTATGGCCAAAAATGGGCAGCATAACATTACTTTAAATAAAAGGTGATTACATGATGGAGAACACCTCTATTTATAGGCTAAGGTGTCTCAAAATGGGCTGAAACTTTAACCTAAAAGAGCCACCTTGGTTGTCTTGGAGAACAAGGAGAAATCCTCTCCAATAAAAGAGAGACAAGTGGCAAAAATCCTTTCAAATGAGAGAGTGCCATGTGGCCACTACCTATGGAAAAACTCTCCATTCCTAGAGTGCCACATGGCCACTAACTAGGAGGAAAACTCTCCAATGGGAAGCCTCCACATCTCTAGGAAGAAATCTTGCTCCCTTGTCCTCCAAGCTTAGCCAAAATGTTGACCCCTTGGTCAACACACCCATTTTGGACATCCAAGCATATTCAACTTTGGGCCTTGACCCTTTGTTGACTTGTTTGGTCAAAATCCTATTCTACTTGGCCCAAAATACAAGGCCCAAATAAAATTTTATACTACTAGGCCCACAATACAAAGCCCAAATAAAATCTAGACTACTTGGCCCATAATACAAAGCCCAAATAAAATCTAGACTACNNGGCCCAAAATACAAGGCCCAAAATTATTCTAACTCTACTAAATCTTCATGATGGCTTTAGATGGCCTAAGAGAAAGAGTATGGGTCCATCTTCCATAGATGTCTCCAACTCTTCATGAATGTGCTAGGTCATGGCAAGGGGTATGCCATCATTCATGCACTATGAAAACAAAACCTTATTCAATTAAAAAAAGGTTTTGCACTGCCAAATATGGCTACTTCTTCATCTCGTCCTGGAAAGCGTTCTGTGTTTGCAATGCGGGAAGCTAATCCTTCACTGTGGATTAGTGATGACAATTTCAGAGATAGATTTTTGGGGCTAAGAATGTTCAAGAAGGTTGTTAAACATGAAACAATTGAACTGTCTTTATTCAGTCAAGAAAGATTCGCTTTTCCTGAAAAACTCTAGCTTCAGGGCCTCGACACCTTCACTCAAATGAAGGGTGACTGCTACCTTGAATTGGTTGAAGTATTCTACAATAACATCAAGGAAGTGGACAACAATTTCATTCTCTCATAAAAGGAGTAGACATTGTAATCAACAATGATACATGGCTAACGATTGCTTGTCTGAAAGATGAAGGTCGTTTGTCTCATCAACTTAACTGCTTACAAAACAAGCGAACTCGCAAGACAGAAATGTTTAAGGATTGCATGAGATACCGTGGGAGATACAAAAATGAGAAAGGATTCTTGTTCAAAAGGCTTGACAAGGAAGAGAAGGTCGTTGCACTTATCATTGGACATATTCTTTTACCAGGAAGACCCAATCTGGTCAAGCTATCCTGAAAGGATGTTTATCTACTAAATGCAATTATGCGGAGGATACCAACAAATTAGGTGGTTGTCTTCAAATGGCACATCTTGGATGTTGGCATCAATAACTGGCACAGGCTACCATTTGGTGTGTTCATAAGCAAAGTATTGGAACAAAGTGGTGTTAATCTCACCAAAGGGAACAAGCTCACTTGCAGTAAGGAAACTTTTATTGGGAAAGCTACTCTGACTTGCATAGGACTTAAGAGAACAATTCTTGGATGGATTTTCAGTGATGAGTTAGATCCAGTAAAACGAAAAGAGACATTGTTTGATTCTGAGAGTGATTTCCCACCTTCTAATTCTGAGTTTGAAAGTTGTGTGAGAGACCGATTTAAGAATGTGTGCAAAATAATAAACATTTTAAAGAACTCTCTAACGACCTTGAATGAGAAAATGGATGAAATCTTTAAGCACTACATTGAAAGCTCCACGTCCTCAAAAGAATATGAAAGCGAAGATATTGATGACATTAATGAAGAAAACTCTATTGAACCTTCTAAATCAGAATAAAGTCTTGTTTGCTCAGTTGTGTTTTAAGTCTTGAGGTGTCTTAGGTTTTCTAGTTTCATTTCCTTTTGGTTCATGGCTTAGAATTGCCATTTTGCTTTTTGGTTTGTTTTCCTCTTGCTCTGATCATCATTGTAATATTCTTGAACAAGTATTGAAATGAATATTTTGATTCAATATCATTTACTTTAATCTGTTTGATTGAATCTGCATAACTAAATGATTGAATCGACTTGACACTGATTGAAGTTGACTACGCACATCTTACTGTTATATTAATTGCTCTGCATATTCACTTCTTATTTGATTATTTTTCTTGCACTTCTATGATTCTAAGATGTTTGATCTTCAAAAGATCATGAAAGGTTTTGCAGGAAAACATTGCTTTGGAAATCACAGGTAGAATCCAAACTTGCTGGAAAGCAATGAATTCGACTGGAGAAATAATTCAACCGACTTAATCACAACAGGGTTATAAATTCCATAACTGGAGTTTGGTTATTATATTGATTGATCATTTTAATCTGATTATCTTTAATATATCTCTGTTTTGTAATGTTTGTATGCTTCTTATATGAGATTATATTGTGAGATTGTTGATGATTGTATCTGCTATGATAGAACTGCTTGAAATCATTACTATGATACAATTCTTTTTTATACTTAATGTATGCTCTGATTCTTACTGTAATGCATTATGCATCTGAAATTGATTGAGTAAACTATGCATGATGAAAGGAGGAGCATTACATACCCACATATTTCTTCACATGCCTACACTTCAGGGGGAGGTTATCTTTTTCATGTGAATATATATGATAGGGGGAGCATCTCTAATTGTATATTGATGCATCTCAGCTTTTGGTTTATCAGCATATCATATCTAGAAGCACACCTTTTTTGTTAACGCACAAAGGGGGAGAAATGGTTAATGATATGCTTGATTGTGATTGCTTGATTATGTTGTTCAAGTTAAAGGTTCTTTATAAAGTTGAAATATCTTTTACTTGCTTTATACTCTGAAAGCAACTCTAATACACTAGAAAGTTCATTTAATCACTTGTGCTTACTGTTTGCTTGATCTTGAGTGATTACTTGACTGGGTTATTGTGTTGCTTGTGTGCAAACATGGTTGTTTATTAATCATTGTTGTGCATCATAAAAAAAGGGGGAGATTGTTGAGATTGTTGATAAGGGAATCACTGGTTTAGCTAACCTTAATCTCATAGTGCTTTACTCACTCTGATTTTTTATGATTGGTTACATGAATTGTTGATAGGTTACATGTTTTTTGCTTATTGATTGACATCTTATTGAACATGTGTTCTGTTGTTTGTGATATGTGAATGCATATTTACTGAGATTATATATGTTACATCATCTCTGGTTGCATTACACATATTTCGAAGAAGAAAACCACATGCACTTTTGTGAACTTAAACTGTGTGGCAAATCTAATAGCTTAAGTCGACTTCATTATTGGTTGAATCGATTAAGACTAAAGACTTTGCACAGATTTTCAAATACAATGCTATGTGAGATTTTACATTGAAAAGAATTTCAAAATATGTAGTTCTGTCGAAGTGGATTGTGTGCGCTACGCATTCGACTTTATTAGTTGTCTTGTTTGAAATTCTTTTATGCTTGTGAATAGTAACGACTATATTTTAAAAGTTAGTTAAGCGTTGAATGAGAGTCAATTGTATTGAATGTGAAATTAATTTTTTTGACTTGACTGCTACTAATTTGACTTATCTGTTATAACTGTCAAGTTAGCTGACTACAGGAGCGTCTGTTTCATGGAAATCTATAAATAGACAAGACCTGAGTTATTCAGAGAACTTTTGGAAATCTAACATTTTCATATTCTGTTTCAGATTGATTCTCTGAGTTTTAGAGCTCCAAGAACTCATCAAGAAGACCGTGGAGATCATATTTTGAAGAGTTTCTGAAGGAGAATTCTATTGCGCTTACTGCTTGATCATTATCCGCACAATTGAGGTGTTCTTTGGTTGATCAAGAATCGTGTTGCATTTCGTGGTGATTATTGCACCTATTGTGACTACAAGGGAAAGACTCGTGGACTTTGGTACACTTTGAGGATTGTTCAAAGTGGGTTGCAGATTGTAGGAGAGGGGATATCTTGCTGCAGATCTTGCTGTGTGTATTGCCTATATTTTGGTTAGAGGGTTACATTGGTGTTTTATATTTTTGATGTGGAGGTCTCTATAAAACTCTTGTTGTAAAAACCTTGACCATTATAGTGCATTTGCTTCCTGGGATTGGAAGGACACTGGATGTAGGCATTGAGATCGAACCAATATAAAAACCTGTGTTTGAATTCTCTATCCTTACTCTTTTACATTCAGTAAACACCTTGTTTTTATACTGGTTTGGCCCCAATGCCAACATCCAGTGTCCTTCCAATCCCAGGAAGTAAATGCACTATAATGGTCAAGGTTTTTACAATATGGCTTCTATAGAGACCTCTACGTCAAAAATATAAAAGACCTTTCTAACCTTCTAACCAAAATATAGGCAATACACAAAACCAGATCTGCAGCAAGATATCCCCTCTCCTGTAATCTGCAACCCACTTTAAACAATCCTCAAAGTGTACCAGACTCCACGAGTCTACCCGCTTCATAACAGTTCAAAAACTGTTATTTTGATACTTAATTTTGATACAAAATACAACCTTTATGACTTAGAAGTTAGCTTGAAATCCTGCAAATTGCTTTACTTGAGTTACAAGAGAGTCAAAGGTGGTTTTAGAGCTATTATTATAGGTTTATCCTTGTTTTGACAGGATTAAATGAGAATTGAATGATGGAGAGTGAAGTAGGAAGGACTTGGACTCAAGAAAGGATGGAAAAAGGTGCAAAGGAAGAATTGCAGCCACCACTCAATGCTAGTTTCAGCGTTGAGCGCTAGCTTTGTGAAGAAAGCCACTGTTAGACGCTTAAGTGCCAACGTTGAGGGGAAAAGATAGAGTCGCGCCCACCACTGAGCTCCAGATCCAGCGTTGAGCACTGGCCTTCTCAGTAACAGCACTACCAGACACCTGGGCGTGAATGCTGAGCATCCCACTTGAGTGTCACACTTACCGCTGAGCAGTGAAACCAGCATTGAGCGCTGTAGTTGTGCTTGGGCCTCTTTTCTGTAATTTTTCACAGATTATAAATAGACTTGTGCGAACCTTAGGGTTATCTTTTGGCAGAGAAGAGACGCAAGAAAACCCATTCTTAGTCCTTGGAGGCGGGTTTTGGATGCGAAAGCTCCCATCTTTCAATTCTAGGGTTATCTCTTTCATATTTTCCATTCAATTCATATAGTTTCACCATGACAATGGTGAACTAAACCTTTAGCTGTTGGGGAACGATGCAATCCTTTTGAAACTCTCTTATGTCAAAGTTCTTATTTTATTCCTATACTTTCGTTATCAATAGTTTGAGTTTTCTTCTTTATTCTTTATGCTTGCATTGTTTAACTCATTCAATGTCATGATCATTAATTTTGTCGATATGGACATATACGGAGAAATCTAGACATGAGGGGAATTCTCTTGATTATGCAATATTACCTAGACATATGCATGACTAATTACTAGGGAGACTAGACATAGTAAACTATTAATTGGGAGTAGGCTCTCTTCGCTGAGACATCGGGTTTAGAGCAAAATAAAAAGTTGCATGAACATTGATAACAAAGTTGAATTTAATAAGAATAGTAGATATAGGAGAGTGCATTAGGATGAAACCGTAAACCCGAGTAACACCATTCATCCATATCTTTATCTATCAATTGATCAATCTTTTGCATTTGCATGTTTATTTTAGTTCTTGCATTATAAACCCTAAATTTCAATCTTTATCAAGTGTTAAGAAATCAATTCACATAAACTATTAGGCCTACGAGTCTCTTGGGAAATGATATTTGAACTTACCGTATTATTATT
Source organism: Vigna radiata var. radiata (assembly GCF_000741045.1). Taxonomy (NCBI): domain Eukaryota; kingdom Viridiplantae; phylum Streptophyta; class Magnoliopsida; order Fabales; family Fabaceae; genus Vigna; species Vigna radiata. The sequence goes on from NW_014542187.1 coordinate 208,669, forward strand.
ACTTGATACGATCTGGGACATTTGGCAGGGTGTTAACAAGTTTTTGGCGTCGTTGCCAGGGACTCATTGGTTTAACTTTTCTAGTATTGTGAGTTTGATTAAATCTAACTTGAATTTTTATGTTTGTTTTTATTTTAATAAATTTTTTCTAGGGTTTTGTGCCTAATGTATGCATGATGCAATTTGGACAAGAATTTGAATATATGGGCACTCAATTCTACCAAGATTATTCCAACCACTGGTGAGAACCTCACTCAAATATGGACCAAAGCCAATTTGGGCAAGCTGCTGAGCAACAAATTACTCCACTCAAGGAGAACAAAAATTCTGACGAAAATCTTCAGCGGATCATGGGTATGAATTTATCTTACATCAAAAGTTTGGAGGAGATACGACAAAATCAAAGGCAACAATATTCCCCTTCACTTGAAGAAATAGAGGAGGAAATTGAACAACATAGGTAGCAATATTCTCCTTCACTTGAAGAAATAGAGGAGGAAATTGAACAACATTGGCAACAATCATCTCCATCAGAAAGTCGTGAAGAGACATTCCAACGAGTGATGCAAAATACCATCTCCTATTCAGAATGTAAGGACACAAGATGTAAAAGGAAGGAGATAGAAGTGTGTTGAGTGACTGCATCTCTGGATGATTCTAGAGTCAGTATTGAAGTTAACCCTAGGGAGGAATGCCAAGCCACTATCTCTGAAAGTGATAAGGTTGTTGATGAGGAAAAAATAGAGATAGCGGAGGAAAAGATAGAGAGAGATGTAGAGGAAGAAGAAACAAAAAAGTTGAGTGAAGAAGATAGAGATGATGAGGGAGAAAATGAAGTGGTTGAGAGAAAAGAAAAAAAGAGAAAAGGTGCGAAAATAAAAAAGAAGAAATCAAGGAAAAATAAAAAGAGAAAGTTGAGGGAGGAGAAGAGTGAGAAAAAGAGGAAGAGAGGAAAGAAGAAAAGATCATATGAAAAATCTTGTCCTCATCAAAAGAAATATCATAGGAAGGAAAAGAAACTTAAGAGTTCTATGGAAATCTTCAAGAAATTGGAGATTAAAGTTCCTATGAATGAGACATGGCAACAGGTGCTTGGTGTGATCAACTTTCTGTAGAAATTTAGTAGAAAGGGGAAAAGAAAAGAATATCAAGCAAGGGGAATATTAACACCTACTAATGGGTGTTTGAGCATCTATTGAGGGATGCTAGGTTCATTATGTATTCACTGAAGAATACAAAAGGTACACCTACTGATGGGTGTTAGTAAGATTTGCACTTACTGGCAAGTGCTAGAGAGGTTTGGGTCAGGCTCGTGATGTTAAACAAGCGCTGCTGGGAGGCACCCCAGGATGTTTCTTCTATTTTTACTTTTGTTTTAGTAGTGTAGGGTTTTTATGGTACTTGGCTTGAACATCTTTATCTGATGATGGTTTGACTTGATTAACTATGTGATGAGTATGCTTGATGATGCTTGATGTGGATGATGATTGAGATTGCTTTACATGTCCATATACATGTGAAGTGTTCACAGACTGTGAACAGATGCATGAATATTATGATTGTGATTAAGATGTTGAGCAGGTTGTATGATTATGATGCTTGGAATATTGAGTGAGCCTATTTGAGAGGTTTTTGAGCTTCAGAGTTCTTAATTGCTATTTGTGCTATCTATGTGGAAGCATGAATGATTTTGCCTGAATTTCTGTGATTGATTGAATTACATGTATATGTCATATGATCAAGGTCGTTTTGTTTGAATAAACCCTTTTCTAGCCAAATGAAATTTTCATCCCATAAGAAAAGAAACATTTTATGGTTTACCCTTTTTGAACCTAAGCGTTAAACAGGATTTGAAAATCTTTACCTTCAGTTAGGTTGAGAATTAATTGTGGTATTGAAAAAGGTTCAAGTTTGGGGTTGTTGGGAAAGTTGAGAAAAGGAAAAGATAGGCATTGAGCTAATGTGATGAAGGAAAATGCATGAAAGGAAAAAAAAGGGAAGAAAAGATACAACAGATAAGCATGAAAGGAAAAGCTCAATACAAAAGAAGAAAAGGGAAGGTTGGGAATGAGAGAGATTGGTAAAAAGAGAGTTTGTGCTTGAACCATGATTGTGTGAATAGCTCTCTAAACTCAAGGATTTCTTGATCTAGAAAAACCAATTTTTCTTGTTAACCCAATCACATTATAAGCCTTGAAAAGTCCTTGTGATGACATCTGTATGTGGTGATATTTGATTGTGGTAAATGAAGGGCAATTTTGTGCTATGTGACATGTAGATAGTAAGAGGGAAGAAGTGACTTCTTGAAACACTTGAGTGATTGAGTGAGACACCTTATCTGGTGAGGATTGATCCCATGAAGTCATGATGTCATCTGTGCTTAGTTAATTGATCATTCATAAGAATAGCATCTGTTGAAAATTATATGATTATGTGAACACTATGTGAGTTGTGATAAAGTGAAGCATGTGTGCATCTTGATGAGATTCCATTGAAAAGCTGAATTGAGTAATTACTTGTTGTGAAAGAATGGATTTGAATGTGTTGAACCAAGTTGAGGATGAGTGAAAAGCTAAGTTTTGTTTTGTTTGCTTGAGGACAAGCAAAGTTCTAAGTTTGGGGTTGTGATAACAATTCAAAAACTGTTAATTTCATACTTAATTTTGATACAAAATACACCCTTTATGACTTAGAAATTAGCTTGAAATCATGCAAATTCCTTTAGTTAGGTTACAAGAGAGTCAAAGGTGGTTTTAGAGATATTATGCTTGATTTTTCCTTGTTTTGACAGGATTAGATGAGAATTCAATGATGGAGAGTGAAGTAGGAAGGAGTTGGACTCAAGAAAGAATGGAAAAAGGTGCAAAGGAAGAATCGCAGCCACCGATCAGCGCCAATTTTAGCGCTGAGCGCCAACTTTGTGAAGAAAGCCACTGTCAGACTCTTAAGCGCCCACGTTGAGGGGAAAAGATAGAGTCCCGCACATCGCTGAGCGCCAGATCCAGCACTGAGCACTGGCCTTCTCAGTAACAGCACTACCAGACACCTGGGCATGAACGCTGAGCGTCCCACTTGAGTGCCACACTTACCACTGAGCGATGAAACCAGCGTTGAGCGCTGTAGTTGGGCTTGGGCCTATTTTCTGTAATTTTTCATAAATTATAAATAGACTTGTGCGAACCTTAGAGTTATGTTTTGGCAGAGAAGAGACGCAGAAACACCAATTCTCACTCCTTGGAGGCAGATTTTGGATGCAAAAGCTCCAATCTTTCAATTCTAGGCTTATCTCTTTCATATTTTCCATTCAATTCATATAGTTTCACCATGACAATGGTGAACAAAACCCTTTGTCTTCTCTATACTTTATGCTTGCATTTTTTAACTCATTCAATGTCATGATCATTGATTTTATCAATATGGACACCTACAAGGAAATTTAGACAAGAGAGGAATTCTCTTTATTATGCAATATTACCTAGACATAGAAATAGGACGGTCAATTGCTTTAAGCTTCTGTACATTGAAATGACTAATTACTAGGGAGACTAGACATAGTAAACTAGTAATTGGGAGTAGGTTCTCTTCGCCAAGACATCGGGTTTAGAGTAAATTCGAAAGTTGCATGAACATTGATAACAAAGTTGAATTTAATAAGAATAGTAGATATAGGATAATGGATTAGGATGAAATCGTAAAGCCGAGCTACACCATTCATCCATATCTTTATCTGACAATTGATCAAGCTTTTGCATTTGCATGTTTATTTTAGTTTTTGCATTATAAACCGTAAATTTCAATCTTTATCAAGACTTACGAAATCAATTCACATAAATGATTAGGCCTATGGGTCCCTTGGGAAATGATATTCGGACTTACCGTATTATTATTACTTGATACGATCTGGTACACTTGTCAGGGTGTTAACACCCCTGTAGTTACAACCGGTGCAACAATCACCACGAAATGCAACACGATCCTTAATCAACCAAGGAACACCTCAAATGTGTAGATAACGATCAAGCAGTAAGCGCAGTAGAATTCTCCTTCAGAAACTCTTCAAAGAATGATCTCCACGGTCTTCTTGATGAATTCTTGGAGCTCTGAAACTCAGAGAATCAATCTGAAACAGAATATGAAAATGATAGTTTTCCAAAAGTTCTCTGAATAACTCAGGTCTCATCTATTTATAGATTTGCATGAAACAGACGCTCCTGCAGTCAACTAAGCTATTAATACAGTCGACTATCTCATGACAGTTATAACAGATAAGTTAAATTAGTAGCAGTCAAGTCAAACAAATTAATTTCACATTCAATGCAGTTGACCCTCATTCAATGCTTATCTAACTTTTAAAATATAGTCGTTATTATTCACAAGCATAACAGAATTTCAAACAAGACAACTAATAAAGTCGAATACATAGCGCACACAGTCGACTTTGACACAACTGCACATTTTGAAATTCTTTTCAATGTAAAATCTCTTATATGGTTTTCTTCTTCGAAAATATGTGTAATGCAACCAGAGATGATGTAACATATACAAGCTCAGTAAATGTGCATTCACATATCAAAAACAACACAACACATGTTCAATAAGATGTCAAACAATAAGCAACAGAACCTGTAACATAACCTGTAAGAGTATAAAGCAAGTAAAATATATGTTTCAACTTTATAAACATTCTTTACTCTGAAAAGCATAATCAAGCAATCACTATCAAGCATATAATCAACCATTTCTCCCCCTTTGTGCATTAACAAAAAAGGTATGCTTCTCGATATAATATGCTGATATTTCAAAAACAGAGATGCATCAATGTAAAAACATATTATAATCAGAGATGGTACCCCTATCATATATATTCACATGAAAAAGATAACCTCCCCTTGAAGTGTAAGCATGTGAAGAAATATGTGAGTATGTAATGCTCCACCTATCATCATGCATAGTTTACTCAATCAATTTCAAATGCATAACGAAAGAATCAGAGCATACATTCAGTATAAAACAAAATTGTATCATAGTTATGATTTAAAATAGTTCTATCAAGCACAGATACAATCATCAACAATCTCACAATATAGTCTCATATAAGAAGTATACAAACATTACAAAACAAAGATATATTGAAGATAATCATAACAAAATGATCAATCAATATAATAACCAAATTCCAGTTATGGAATTTATAACCCCGCTGTGATCAAGTCGATTGAATTATTTCTCCAATCGAATTCATTGCTTTCCAACACGTTTGGATTCCACCTGTGATTTCCAAAGCAATGTTTTCCTGCAAAACCTTTCATGATCATTTGAAGATCAAGCATTTTAGAATCATAGAAGTGCAAGCAAAATAATCAAATAAGAAGTGAATATGCAGAGTAATTAATATAACAGTGAGATGTGCATAGTCAACTTCAATCAATGTAAAGTTGATTCAATCATTCAGTTATGCATATTCAATCAAACAGATTTAAGTAAATGATATTTAATCAAAATATTCATTTCATTACTTGTTCAAGAATATTACAATGATGATCAGAACAAGAGCAAAACAAAACAAAAAGCAAAATGGCAATTCTAAGCCATGAACCAAAAGGAAATGAAACTAGAAAACTTAAGACACACAAAGACTCAAAACACAATAGAAGGTGTATTGTTTATTTCTCTCCTTCTTCAATCGAATTCATGGATTCATCCACAGATGTGTCCCTATTCTTCTGATGTTGTAAAATGAAATCAACCTTCGCCTCAAGTTGATCAAGCTTGTCCACAATTAATTGAAATGGATCAACAAAAAATATTCCACAATTTTTGTTGGAGACATACTCAGACTCGAGCCCACGGATAGTAGAGGTGTTTTCACGGTACATCTGATTTTCTTTGTTCTTAAAACACCAACCCTTTTCAGTTCAAACCAGTGCCAATCAGATAAGAGTGTTAAGATTGATGATATTTGCATAAGTATAAGAGTGTTCAGATTGATGACACATCCCCTGTGGTCATTTCATCCTACATTAATCTACCCGGCAGAATTACCCATGCCAATATGTGTGCAAGAACCATTTCTTCACTTCTAAGGTCTTTATGCAGAAAGACGTTTCCTCTTGTTTGTTTTACGTGAGGTCTGAGCCATCCTTTGTAGAGATCCTATTTATTTAACCAATGATTTATTTTAGTGTCTGGTAGATGAGGGGAAATTCCGTCAGCTTTTAGTCCAGTTGTTTATTGCCAAACATCTTTGTTGATGATGACGTCAATTCCTTTAACCCTTGAGCAAATGTCACCATTGATAATTTTTAACTGATGGTAGAACACTCTAACAAGATCAGGATACCAATCTTCATCCATTTGTACCAAGGTCGATAAGTTTTGACTTTCAATCCATTTAGGAAATTTAAAGTTTTCCATTCCAAATAACCTCAAGTCCAGATATCTTGGAGATACTACCACTTTGGGACTTTCTCCAGTGCACCTCATTCGAGAGTCTTCATCACTAATCCAGCCGTTTTCATTTGTTTCTCTAGAAATTTCCTTGCATCTTGCTTTTCCTTTGCCTAAGGAATGAACCGGGGAAGCCATTCCAGAGACACTCAAACTATCCAGAGCTCAGTCAAGGATCTTTGGAAATACACAAGTAGTGTGTGTGCTAGTGTCAAGAATAAAGTACGGTTAAGACAATGCAGACAAAAATTGCCCGAATGACCAAACCAAAATATAATCCATTTTAAGTTTTTTAAAATGGAAAAAGCTAAAAACAGAGACTCCAGACAATTTGGTTAAAAATACAGTTGACTATTGTATTACTTAGGTTATTTAAAATAGAGTTGAACATGTAAAGGCATATAGTCGAATAAGTTCATAATAAAGTCGACTAAGGTTACTGAATATGTTTTTCAAAGCAACTCAACCAATCAGGCATACAAACAATTTTACACACAGTCAAACATCAATCAATCAATCAGATAATGCATGATACAGTGGAGTAATATATGTTACCAGTTGTAGATACTCAACATGGTTGTCATGGTCATGTAGTTCATCCTTGAGCTCTCACTGCACATCCTTTCATCAGATTGCTATCCTGCAAAACAACTCAAATTTTTGTTGCAGGTACCCATTTTACTTTGGGTCCTTGATTGTCAGTTTCAGTTAGTTGTTCCTTTGGTTCCCACACATACAGTCCTTTAGGAACACCAATAGTTCTATAATAACAGTTCCTAATAGTATGATCAACACAGTTACAATAAAAGGAAGCATGTTTAGATGGTTTGCTTAAATCAATAAATATCTTTGCATTGGTTCTGTTAGACTCAGTTTTATAGCCTATTCCTTGTCTGTGAATAGCTCTACCAGAAGACTTTAATACAACATTTAGATTATCTCTACCCTGAGTGAGTTTGGCTAGCGTACTAGTCAAGTAATCTATTTGTTCAATATGAGTAGGACACTTATCACAAGCTTTTTCTACTATAACAGTTTCAATTTTAGTCTCTTTCGTAGATATAAAAGCTTCATCTAATTCTTTCTCTAATTTCTCATCTTTAGACACAAGGTTATTAATTTTATGCTCATAGTCTCTTCTCTCAGAGTTTAGTCGATTAACCTTGTATTGTAGTCGCATAGGCTCAGCATGTATCTCTTTGAATGCTTCAATCAACAGATCATACTTGACATCAATTGGTTCATTCTCAAAATCTGCATCGTTGTCACAATCATCCCATGTTGCTCCAGCCATATAACATACATTTGATTCTTCCTCATGATCAGCATCTTCATCACTTGAGCTCTCAGAGTCACTATTTTCCGAGCAATGTAGGCTGCTTTTTGTTTTTTGCCTTTGTCTTGAGGGAACCTTCTATTTGCTTTCTGCTTTGGCTTTAATTCTGGACATTCTAGTTTGATATGTCTTTCCTTCCCGCATTCGTAGCATTGGACAACATTTGATCTGAAGCCTTTCTTTGCTTTACTGTGACCTGCATGGTTAGTAAGTTGACTATCATTTTACATAAGTCGACTGAACTTCCTTAGCATCATGGTCATCATTTCTTTTTCATCCATCTCTACATCTGAGTCCTCTTACTTTGAGATCTTCTTACTCATTGCTTTCAAAGCAATGGACTTCTTTTCCTCAATCTCTTCTTCATCCTTTAACCTTCCAAGTTCTAACTTGTTAAGTCCCAGGCAAGTGTACCAGATCGTTATCAAGTAATATAAAATGGGTAAGTCCAAGTATCATTTTCCAAAAGACTCTTAGGCCTTAATTTTCATGTAAACCAATCGCATAAGACTTGAGAAGAAATTAATTTTGGGTTTTGAATGCAAAAATAAAAGTAAACATGCAAATGCAGTGAATCAATTGGCTAAAGAAACTATGAATGAATGAAGTTGTTGGGGTTTACAATTTCATCTTATCCACCCTCTTATATCTACTTTTCTTATCTTATTCGCTTATTTATCAAATTGTCATGCAAACTTTCTTGGTCTACCCTTAACCTAATTCCTTAGCGAAAAGAGCCTATTACTAATTACCGACTTGCTATCAATAGCCTCCCCTAGCAATTAATAATGCATGATAAACAGAAGTAAAATACAATTGATCGTCCTACCCCTATTCCTAGGCGGTATTAGCATAATCAAGGAATTCCCCCCAGTTCATGACATTACTATACGTTCCCGTATCAATAAAGACAAACAGCATTTACCGAATGAGTTAAACGATAAAAGCATTAAGCAAAGGTAAGGAACCCAACAATTGATAAAGATAAGAATATGCAAGCATATAAAGAAGATAAGAATTTTGATATTAGAGAGTCTCAAAAGATTACATTGTTCCCCAACAACCTAGGGTTTAGTTCACCATAATCATGGTAAAACTAGATGAAATATAATGAAAGAATGGAAGAAATAACCCTAAACTTGGTTGATTGGAGCCTAAGCATCCAAGGAACCTCCTCCAAGGTGTGTGGAATAGCTCTGGACGTTTCTCTCTNCCAAAAGATTTAGTTTTGATTCGCACTGGGCTATATATAACCCAAAAAGATAACAAAAATATTACAAAATATGAGCTAATAAAAACAGACAACCGCCCAGGCGCCTAAGTAAACTACTCAGCGGTTTACCCTTTAGCTGTTGGGCCGCGCAACGGTCAGTTTTGCCGCTGAGCGGTTTACCCTTGATCGCTCTGGACGCTCAGCGGTCCATTCTGACGCTCAACGATTCACTTGACCCTTCTTTTCATCCTTTTTCTTCCTCTTTCACGACTCTAAGTCCAGCTTACTTCACTTCCATCTTCAATTCACCTTAAAACCCTACAAAATAATGTAAAAATAAGCATAATATCTCTGAAACCAACTTTTGACTCTCTCATGACTCAACTAAGTGTTTTACTTGATTTTAAGCTCATTCTAAGCCATAAATGGTGTGTTTTGATATCAAATTTAAGTATGAAAATAACGGTTTTTTGACCGTTATCATAACTCATGTTCTCTTAGCTTGCCAAACAAGGTAGCCGTATTCATGCTTGTAAGGTCTTTGGATTCTGAGATTGCAGTGACTTTTGGTTGCCAGTTTCTGTTCAGAATCTTGATGTTGATTTCCTCTTTATCGAACACTTTGCCAAGAGCCATAAGGTGGTTAATAATGTGTTTGAATCTTTTCTGGACTTAATAAATCATCTCTCCAACCTTCATCCGGAAAAGTTCATACTCCTGAATCAAAGAGTTCTTCCTCGCTCTCTTGACTTCAAGAGTGCCTTCATGTGTGACTTCCAAGACATCCCACATCTCTTTGGCAGATTTGCATTGAGATATCCTGAAAAATTCATCCACAGTTACTGTGGAGGAAATGATATTTCTGGCTTTAACATCAAATTGTGCCTTCCTATTTTCTTCAGGTGACCATTCAGTAAAAGATTTTATAATAGCTTTTCCATCCACAGTATGAGTGGGCTCAAAAGGACCATTCATAGTTGCATCCTAAATTCCTCTATCCACGAATTCAAGAAATATTTGCATTCTAATTTTCCAAAATGGATAATTTTCACCAGCAAACAGAGGTGGTCTGTTTGTCGATGTGCCTTCACCAAAGGTTTAAAAACCAGAAGCCATCCCCAGGAATATATTCGATTCACAAGAAAACAAAGTCGACTAGTTTTTCAAATATTTTATGAATACCAGCTCTGGTGCCAATTGTTGGAAAACATGTTAGCTTCTTTTCAACACCAAGAGAGGGGGTGAACTGGTGAGGTTTCAAAATCAGAGTCTTTTTAAAATCTTTTTAGCAAAGTAGAAACCTTTACACAATTTCTTGAATCGCAACTAATGGAAATTTAAGTGCAACAGAAAATCAAAGTAGACTACGCAAATTATAACGTCAACTGAATGTAAAAGAGTAGGGATAGAGAATGCAAACGCAATTTTTTATACTGGTTCAGCCTCAAGGCCTACATCCAGTATCCTTCCAATCCCAAGAAGCAAATGCACTGTAATGTTGAACGTTTTTACAACAAGGCTTTTATAGAGACCTCCACGTCAAAAATATAAAACACCTCTGTAACCCTCTAACCAAAATATAGGCAATACACACAACAAGATCTGCAACAATATATCCCTTCTCCTGCAATCTGCAACCCACTTTGAACAATCTTCAAAGTGTACTATTTTACCAATAAGGAGTATTGGTAAAACCTGAAGATATGTTTTGATGATGCTGCAACTTATAGATTTTGGATGTAGTAGGAAAATATTTAAAAAGCAACTTGTAGATTTTGAATGTAGTAGGAAAATGTTAAACATTGTAATTTTTACTGGTATAATCGATTATGGTTAAGCTATAATCGATTATCACATGCTTTTGTACTAGAATAATCGATTATCATGAAGGAATAATCGATTATCACAAGTCATACTTGAATAATCGATTATCACTTCATATAATCAATTATCACTTTTTGAAAACTATATAACGGACTTGAATAATCGATTATCACTTACAATAATTGATTATTCATGGCAGTTGGGAGCTGACCTTTGGCATTCAGTGTACTTGGCTATATATGAGGTTTTGGAGAACTCAGAACTTAACGTTTTTTGAGCTGAAAAAGCTTAGAACATTGTGTGTCAGAGGAACGTTCTTAGAGAGGTTTTTGTTCATTGTTCCCTTGCTTGGTCTTGTGAAAGGAGAGGCTCGCGTATCATGTGTCGATAGTCGGAGCAGACTATCTTCAAGTTAGCAAGGTACTCTGCCTAGTCTTGTGAAAGGAGAAGCTCGCGAATCGTTGGTCGATTGCCGGAGTGGTTCTCTTCAAGTTGGTAGAGTGGTTCTTTTCGTTCTATTCCTGTTCATTTAATTGTAATCTGTTAAACTATTTTTAGTGGAACTGTTAATCACTATTTGTAGTGATTAACGACTAGACGTAGATTCTGTTGAATCGAACCAGTATAAAAATATCTGTGTGATTTTTTTATTCCCTACACTTATTTTACTTAACGCACATCAACTGTTTGGTTAATTTTTCGAAAGAAAATTACTTTTGTAAAAAAAAAGGCCAAAATCGTTTCAACTGTGACCTAATACGCTTTACGCTCTCTGTGTTTTAAATCCGCTGCGTTTTACTCTTCGAAAATTACCCCCTCCGATACAAACAATTGGTATCAGAGCCAAGTTTGATAGTCTTTCAAAATATTTGCGAAAATGGCCGGTTAGAATCAAAACCATGTATATGCTAAGGGTGCTTCCATTAACAGACCTCCATTGTTTATTGGTGATAACTATGCCTTTTGGAAAGTGAGAATGGAGATTTTTATGGGGTCTGTTGATAGAGGCATCTGGGAAGCTGTACAAAATGGCCCTTATATTTCTATGAATACTGTTGATGGTGTAGAGACAGAAAAATCTTATTTTAATTGGACTGCTGAAGAAAATAGACGAGCTCAGTTTGATATTAAAGCTCGCAATATAATTTCATCTG
>NW_014542187.1:225417-227407 GCF_000741045.1 Vigna radiata var. radiata
GAGAGGCTCGCGTATCGTGTGTCGATAGTCGGAGCAGACTCTCTTCAAGTTAGCAAGGTACTCTGCCTAGTCTTGTGAAAGGAGAAGCTCGCGAATCGTTGGTCGATTGCTGGAGTGGTTCTCTTCAAGTTGGTAGAGTGGTTCTTTTCGTTCTATTCCTGTTCATTTGATTATAATCTGTTAAACCATTTTTAGTGGAACTGTTAATCACTATTTGTAGTGATTAACGACTGGACGTAGTTTCTGTTGAATCGAACCAGTATAAAAATATTTGTGATTTTTCTATTCCCTACACTTATTTTACTTAACGCACATCAACTGTTTGGTTAATTTTCCAAAAGAAAATTACTTTTGTAAAAAAAGGCCAAAATCGTTTCAACTGTTACCTAATACGCTTTACGCTCTCTGTGTTTTAAATCCGCTGTGTTTTACTCTTCGAAAATTACCCCCTCCGATACAAACATACTAGAGTCCACGAGTCTACCCCTTGGAGTCACCACTAGTACAACAATAACCATGAAATGCAACACGATCCTTAATCAACCAAAGAACTCCTCAATTAGGCAGATAATGATCAAGTAGTAAGCGCAGTAGAATTCTCCTTCAGAAACCCTTCAAAGAATGATCTTCACAATCTTCTTGATGAGTTCTTGGAGCTCTAAAACTCAGAGAATCAATCTGGAATAGAATATGAAAATGTTAGTTTTCCAAAAGTTCTCTGAATAACTCAGGTCTCGTCTATTTATAAATTTCCATGAAACAGACGCTCCTACAGTCAATTAACCTACTAATATAGTCGATTGTCTCTTGAAAGTTATAATAGATAAGTCAAATTAGTAGCAGTCAAGTCAAACAAATTAATTTCACATTCAATACAGTTGACCCTCATTCAATGCTTAACTAACTTTTAAAATATATTCGTTATTATTCACAAGCATAACAAAATCTTAAACAAGACATCTAAAAAAGTCGAATCCATAGCGCACACAGTCGACTTCGACACAACTGCACATTTTGAAATTCTTTTCAATGTAAAATCTCACATAGCACTGTATTTGGAAATTTGTGCAAAGCCTTTAGTCTTAATATATTCAACCAAAAATGAAGTCAACTTAAGCTATCAGATTTGCTACAATTTAAGTTCACAATAATGCATGTGGTTTTTTTCTTCGAAAATATGTGTAATGCAACCAGAGATGATGTAACATATTGTTGACGGATTGGCAAGCGTACCAAATCGTTCAAGTAATAATAAATGGTAAGACCAAGTATCGTTTTCCCAAGAGACTTGAAAGGCTTTCTCGTTCGCGTGAATTAAAATAATAAGACTTGAAAATAAAAATTAATAAATTGATTAAGAGAATAAAATATGAACATGTAAAAGAGATTGATTCAAATGACAAGAAGAAAACAATGGATGAATGGAGTTGTTGGGATTTACAATTTCATCCTTATCCGCTCTCTCTTATCTACTCCTCTTGAATTATTAGCTTGATTAATTAATTGTCATGCAACTTTCTTAGCCTACCCTTAACCCGATCCCTCGGCGAAAAGAGCCTAATATTAATTACTGGCTTGCTATCCTTAGCCTCCCCTAGCAATTAATACAACATTATAGAGCAGAAGTTAAACGCAATTGATCGTCATACCCCTATCCCTATGTGATATTGCAAAATCAAGAAATTACTCACCAGTTCATGACATTACTGTACGTCCCCGTATCAATAAAGAAAAACATCAGTTATCGAATGAGTTAAACGATAAAGGCATTAAGCACAGATGAGAACCCAACAATTAACAATCAAAACATATGGAAACCATATAAATAATCAAGAGTTTCAATAAAAGAGAGTATCAAAATATTGCATTGTTTCCCCCAACAACAATAGGATTTAGTTCACCATTTTCATGGTGAATCTAGATGAAGAATGGAAGAAGAATGGAAAAGCAAACCCTAGAAAAGATGAAAAGGAGCCTAAGCATCCAAGAG
>NW_014542187.1:227577-231902 GCF_000741045.1 Vigna radiata var. radiata
GCGCCCGATGGTTCCCATAAACCTCAAAACCGCCCGGGGGTACAAGTTGTCGCCCGGCGGTTTCTCTCAAAACCGCCCAGCGCCAACGCCACTGCCTACTCCTCGCCCTGGACCGCCCGGCGGTGTAAGTTGCCGCCAGGCGGTGTGTCGACTCTTCAAATCTTCAATTTTATTCTCTTTTCTTGAGTCTACGACCTTTATCTTCAACTCCATTCTTCACTTTCTCCAAATAGCTACAAAACAATGTAAAACAAGCATAATATCACTAAAAACAACTTTTAACTCTCTACAGACTCATTTATTGAGTTTTGCTTGACTCTAAGCTCATTCCAAGTAGTAAAGGGTGTAATTTGGTCTAAAATGACATATGAAAATAACTGTTTTTCAACCTTCATCAACACCCCAAACTTAGAACATTGTTTGTCCTCAAGGAAACAAAACAAAACAACACACAAAACAAAGCTTGGCTTTATCCTCTTCCATCCAATGGTTCAACAATCCCAAGGTACATGACAAATCTACTGAATTCAATTCTTCAGTGAAATCAAAATAAGGTGTATGCATGCTTTCAATCCAGAGATTGCACAACAGATGTTATACATTATGAATGACCAATCCACTAAGCACAAATGCACTCAGGAAAATTAACAGTTCATACCAAGCAAGTGTTTCACTCAATCACTCAAGTGTTTAAGCTGGCACTCCAACTCTCCATTGTTCACAAGTCAGATGAAAAAAAATTGTCAATCATCTCAAACAATCAACATCTTCACATGCAAATGTCATCAAAAGGACTTTTTCAAGGCTTGTAATGAGGTTGGGCTAACAAGAAAAATTGGTTTTTCCGGAATACAAAGTCCTTGAGTTAAAAGAGCTATCAACATATTTAACAATTTAAGCACAACTCTCTTCCTCACCAATCTCACTCATTCCCAACTTTTTCCCCTTTTCCTTTTCATTGAGCTCCTCTTCATGCTTTTCTTCTTTTCTTTTCTTTTTTTCTCATGAATTTTTCTTTTCACAACATTTGAGCTCAATGATTCACAATTGCTTTACAATTTTCGCCTATACAACCCCAAACTTGAACCTTTTCATCTGGTAGAGTTAAGCTCATCCCAACTCAAGGTAAGAATTTAAAGACAATGGTTCACATCCTGTTTTAGGATAAGGTTCAAAAAGGGTATAAAATTTTCAAGCATTTTGGGTGAAAATTTGGCTAAAGAAGGGTTCTCAAAAATGGCCTTGATCATATGACATTCACATGCAATTCAATCAATAATCAAGATTAAGGTAATATCATTCATGTTTTCCTATGAACAATGCATACAACAATAAAAAACTCTGGAGTTCAAAATCTCACACACATGCTTTCTCACACAAAATTCATTCATACACCATGCTTAGCATCATAACCACAATCATAATTCATCACACATCTATTTCACTGGATATTAACATGCAACACAACCTAATTATCATCCACATCCAATAATTATCAAATAGCTCCATCATGCACATCAGTTAGTCAAACATTTTCAGAAAAAGTATTCAAGCCAAGGATACAAACTAAAATTAAAATTCAACCTATTCTAGGAATTTAAAAAGAAATAAAATAAAAGTAAAAGAAAGAAAAAACTAAATCCTGTCTATGGACATCCCTCAGTAGATGTCTACAATCAACCGATGCTGTCATCGGAGTCTTGCTAACTCTCATCATCAGCATCCTCAAAGTTTTCTTCTACCGTGTTCTGGGCTCCAGCTGCACCAAAACCAAATCCACTACTCTGCGCCTGCTGCCCAGGCCATGCCACAACTGTATGAAACTCATTCATAGTCCACCTGTGCACTGGTGGCTGGTCATATAGCCCAATAATCATCTCAGTAGTCGCAACCTGCCCTCTGTGAAGGGCCTCCATCCTGGCCTCCATCATGGACATGTACATGTCCCTCATCTGGAAGGGCTCCACGTGCTGGACTGGTACCTCTTCAGGCACCTGCTCCTACTGAGCTGCAGCTCTCCTACGACGCCTCCTGGGTGCTGCCCCAGCTGCATCTGCTGCTCCTGCTGCTCCGGCCTCAGCACAGAATTGGTGGAAGTACGTTGCATCAATGGCATTCCTAAGTTTCTCATATGGGGGAACTGCAATGTTCACCCCAGCCTGCTGACACAGAAAAGTGATCAAAGATGGATGCCCCAATGGCATCCTGCTACTAACTGTCATAGCACAACTCCGAATCTTGTCGGTGATGATTTTGCCGACATTTACCTCCATCTGTCTCATCAAGCAGGTATCATATCCAACCTCCTAATGTTCACCGGTGCCCCGCTAGCGTTAGTCTGAAAATGCCTACCAGGAAGACACACAACCTCCTCAATTTTAGCTACGTTACCAAACAAACAAGCATGTGCCGCATACTGGCATTGCTCCCCTGGCCACTTTGTGCCCAAAAAGCTGTTAATAGTATCGGGGTCATAAATAATAGTTCGCCCCCTCACAAAGCTCGTATGTCTTCCAGTAGCCACTCCTCCTCTAGGCACAACGTTGGTGTAGAATTCTTTCACCAGCTCAACACTGGCAGGTGCAGGGTAAGTTGTCAACTTCTCCCAGTCTCTCCTCAAAATCTCCTCTCCAAATTCAGGAGCCAAGTCAGGTATGAAGGAAGCCTTCCTCTCCATCAGCAACCTCATTTCTTGCACAGTTGCATAATGGTCCTCATGTTGTTTGGAGAGGAACCTCTGAGAGTTGAATCCTCTCGAGCTTTCTGGCATCTTCCTTTTACCCCCAGTATTTCTTCCCCTGCGTGATGCTGATGTCATTTCTGCAATAAATACAATTTGCCAAAAACCACAGAAATCTATTGTTAGGAGTTAATGCATCAATAAGCACTTTCAAACCCAACATAATTTACAACTTGGGGTGCACAGGTTCCCCCTTTCGCAATGCAAAACATTCAACAAAAACACAGCAGACTGCCCGGCAGTACAGAGGCCTACTGCCCGGCGGTATGCATCAGTTTGAATACCCCCCGGTGGCAGAGGCCTACCTCCCAACGGTGCGAGCGGTTTTCAAAATCTTTTCACCAAATCAACCCTAATCTCCACTCAAATGCTAATTCCTACCATGCAAACCAATTTCAAACAACTTAATCGGTCCAAAACAGTTCCTAATTCAACAATCCATGCAAAGAATCTCAAAAACCCTAAATTACCAAATTCCTAAGCATGTTCATCAAAAATTTCAAAATTAGCAACTAACAAATGAAATTACACAACTTACTTGAGTGGAGATGTGAATGCTTGCAACAAATCCTTAAATTGATGAAGGAGAACTCTAAATGCACACTCCCACCAAGAAAAACCCCAAATTTGAGCAAGAAATTAAACTTTTTGTGAGAGGATGGTAAGAAAGTGTATAGAAATCTCTTTAAAACCCTCTTGAAAGTGCAAATCTGAAGCAAGAATGCAAGGAGACCGCCAGGCGAAGATCAAAGGGGCAAAGCAAAGTGAAGAAAACTTGAAAACACCCAGCTTTTAAAAAACTCGGGTTTAAATTCTCGCCGCCACCGCCCGGCGGCAAAGTGGTACCGCCCGGCGGTAGGTGGTAATTTTCCTTACCACTTTTCTTGCTTACCTTCCTGTGATTTCTCCTGGTGGCTTCTGATCTTTGCCCTAAATTTTTCTCTTTCAAGATTTTCCTCACTCAAATGCACAAGCACACAAAAATGAATTAAGACAAAATTTGGAAAACAAAAACAAACACAGAAATTCACAGGTATGTACAACAATTGGGATAGCCCCCGTAAACACCCATCAGTAGGTGCTCAATTTATTCTTGCTTGGTATTTTCTTCTTCTTATTCTTTATGCTAAATATCTTAAAAAAGTTGATCGAACCAAGCATATGTTTCCAGGCATCAATCATAGGAGCCTTAATCTCGAATTTCTCAAAGATTTTCCTTCCTATGATTTTTCTTTTTATGAGGAAGGGGCTTTTCATATGACCTTTTCTTCTTTCCTTTCTTCCTCTTTTTCTTGATTCTCTTCTCCCTTAACTTTCTCTTTTTCTTTTTCTTTTCTTTCTTTATTTTCACATTTTTNTTCTTTTTTTCTTTTCTTTCAACCATTGCTTTTCCTTTCTCATCATCCTTCTTACTCTCATTCAACTTTTATGTTTCCTCTATCTTTTCTACAACAACAACTTTCTCTGTTTTTATTTCCTCTTCAGACATCTCTAGCTCTTCTTCTTCTATCTTTTCCTCCTTGAAACCTTATCATTTGTAAAGATAGTGGCTTGACATTCTTCTTTAGGGTTAACTTCAGTATTA
>NW_014542187.1:232997-236073 GCF_000741045.1 Vigna radiata var. radiata
GTCTTTTTCCTCCTCATTCACCTGTGACAGAAAACACTTTTTACCTTTCTTTTTTGATATAGCAGCTTTGGTTCCATTCCCGATTGCATCTTTAAATGCTGCTTTGGGACTGGTCTTCTTTTCCTGGGCTTGTTGCCCAGTGTTGCAGGCATTGAAGATCACCTCCATTTCTTAGTCCTTGAGGGCTATGGTACCCTTATCAACATTGATGATTACTTTGGTTGTCTTCATGAACGACCTTCCAAGAATAATAGGGATCTCCACATTTTCCTCCATCTCTAACACCACAAAGTCCACTAGGAATCTCTAGTTGTTGATTTGCACCATCATATCTTCTATTACAGCATAGGGTCTTTTGGGGCATCCGTTTGCCACGAGGAGAGACATTCTTGCCAGCTTAACTTCTAAGTCACCAATCTTTATGAGAACAGTCAAAGGCATAAGATTGATGTTGGACCCCAAATCAATTAAGGCTTTCCCTATTTTATGGTTTCCAATGGTGCATGGAATAGTGAAACTTCCTGGGTTTGCCACCTTAGGAGGAGGTGCTTTCTGCAAGATCACACTGCAATCCACCTGAATCTCAGTTGTCCCCTCTTTTAGATTTTTCTTTTTCTTGAGGAGCTTCTTTAAAAACTTTGCGTATTCTGGAACCTGATGCAGAGCCTTATTCACAGGAATTTCTATCCTCAATTCCTTAGAGATCTCATCAAAGTATCCTGATTGTATCTCTTTTTCTCCTGAGGGACACTTCTCAGGATGGTTTTTCTCAATTTTTTTAATTTTTTTGTTTTTTCTTTTTGTTTTCTCTCTACCTCTTTTCTCTCTTTTTCCTCCTCCTTTTCTTTTTCTCTCCTCTTCTTTTTCTTCTCTCAACTCATATTTTTCTCTCTCTTTTTCTTTTTCCCTCTCTTCATTTATACTCACAACAATTTTGCATTCTTCTTTGGGGTTAACCTTAGTATTAGCCCCAAAGTCTTTAAAAGGCATCTCCTTCAATTGTTGGGCTATTTGACCAATCTGTACCTCCAAGTTTCTAATATCCACATTTGTGCTTTTCTCGTTGACAATGTTGCCTGCATTAATTATTGTAGAATTTCTTCAAGTCTTGTAGTTTTGTCAGACAACAAGGGTTGTTGCTGCCATTGTTGTTGCTGTTGTGGTGACCTATTGAATTGCCCACCAGTCTTCCCAAATTGACTCTGTTCATTGCTTGGTGAGATTTCCACCCCTGGTTATAATTATTGGGGCGAAACTGGTTGCCCAAGTATTTGACTTCCTCATTAAGATTCTCAGGCACTGCACATTGACCATTAATATGGTCACCCTGATGGGTGTCGCACCCCATACANATTTAATGTGCATAAAATGCAGTACAATGCTAGGAAGTTACTCCTAGGTCGTCTCTCAAGGACCAAACTGTGGTTCGAGAATTAGGTCAAACACGTAGTGGGGGGTTGGTGAAGACTTCGTGAATGCGGATAAACTAAATTTAAACACGAATGCAAACAGAAATGTAAAACGAAATGTAAAAACGGAATGTGAAAACGGTTGGTCATTAACTCAATCACTATGCTTCCAATCACAGATTAACGACAAGTACACACTACTCTAATCCAAATCCAACACGAATCACCCAACTAAGCGAAGGTTAATTCGGTCTTCAAAATTGCAAACTAATGCTCAAGTCCAATTAGTCATCCACCATGTAGTCTAATCAACTAAGCCAAGATTAAAGTGCAAGAGTATACCTAAGCGTATACCTAATCCCAGGCACACAACAAATTAAATATTGAGCTAAATCAGAGCAGCAATATGACAATTAAAGTGCAAGAGTCTCATGAATAAACTACTCTAGCCTCTAATCCAGCACAACTAACCGACTAAGCGAAGGCTAATCATGCTATCATAATCACGAACTAAGCGAACACAATACACCTATTCCATCCTATGTATTCTATACAAATTGATCAACTAAGCGAAGATGCAATCACCAATTGGGTAACTAAGCATATACCCTTTGCAAGAACACAGTCAGATTTCATAGAATGCCAGACAGAGCAAAATAAACACAAGTACAGTTCCAGAAATCTCAAGGAAACAAAGTAATTTTATTAATGACTAACCTGACTAACCTAAGCTAACATCACAATTAAATTAACACACCTGAACAAAATAGGCAACATTAAAATAAGAGAAAACATAACAAAACATTGTGACAAATAAATATCCAAGCACAATTCAAGCTATAAAAATGTAACGCTTAAGCTAAAATATTAAAAGCAATTCATCACAGAATGGTACTAAAAGAAAAAGAAGAGTGCATTAACAATAAATTAACTTGTAATGATGAGCTAAAAAAGAAAGAAAAAAGAAACATAAAGAACTCTATTGATCAAACTGTGCAAAATCCAATCTTAATCAACTTTCTTTTCTCCATGTAGGTTGTGACACCGTGCTGCTTCCTCCAATCCAGCCTGGCCGTGACATCTCCTATTCTTCAAATCCAAAAATGAATGCCACACTTCTCTCAATGAATCGGCGCCTCTCCTGTTCCAAAAGAAAACCATCATGTGCCATGAACTTGTGCACCACTAGCTAAAATCAAATCAGCCTCCCCATGCTTCATAGCTTAAAGTTGAATGACAATTAAAAAAAAAAGTCCATCAATAATAATAAAGCTCTCCATCAATCAGTGCTGCATCTCCATAAAAAAAGGAAAGAAATGAATGATCTGTGTTGTAACGTGTTGTACCCTTTTGTTCCAATGCTATCAAAACAATTTTTTTCTCTCAAGCAAATAAAAGTCGTAGTAGCGTGTTGCACTCAAAGGAAAATGATAATATTCAATCACAAGTGTTGTACCAAAATAAAAGTAGCGTCACCATTTTTTTTCATAAAGCGGTCAAAAACTCCACAAAAGAAATTTTCAAAGAAAACCCCAAATAAAATCAAAGCAACGAATAAAAATGAAGGCAGCATGCACAAAAGGAAATTGAAAGTAGATGAGTCGATATTATCTTGACTGTATTTGGTTTATTGCACTTAAATTAATCAGGGAATTGTGCTTAAATGT
>NW_014542187.1:238403-249910 GCF_000741045.1 Vigna radiata var. radiata
GGTTCGGTTTTAGGTCTTTTGTTGTGTTAGTGTGTGTTGTGTCTTGTCCTGTGTTGTGAGTGTGATGTTCCGTTTTGTGTGTTCGTCATTATGTGTTGTTGCATTTAGATAGCTTTAGTTGCAAATTTTCATTGCATTCTTCTTTCCCCCTTTCTTTCTACATGTCTACCTATTTTGATTTTGTGAATACTGCTTCTTCTACCTGTGTCTATGATTATGATTCTCCTTCCGGATCTAACTCAAGCTTCTGTGTGTATTGCATGAATAATTGCTAGGGAGACTAGAGACAGTAAACTAGTAATTGTGATTAGGCTCTTTTCATCGAGAGATCGAGGTTTAGAGTAAAATAGAAAGTAGCATAAACATTGATAACAAAGTTGAATTTAATAAGAATAGTAGATATTTGAGAGTGGATTAGGATGAAACCGTAAATCCCAACAACACCATTCATCCATATCTTTTTCTTGCCAATTGATCAAGGGATATATGTGAAACACAATTAAGGAGAAATGGAATATTTCTATCCATGCATAGATCAAGGGATATATGTGAAACACAACTCAACATCTATGCTTTTTTACTTAAATATCCATCTATTTATTTAAATTTCAACTTAGCAACTATGCTTTCACTTAAATGTCTATCATTTTCCTTTAAATTCCAACTATTCAAAAAAAACCTATTAAAAAAACTTAGTAATAATAATAATAATTAATAACATTGTTAATAATCATTATTGAACCTTATGGATAATTAATAACAATAATAGTAATATTAATTATATTATTAATAATAATAGTTATATTAATTATATTAATATTATTAATAATAGTAGTAATATTAATTATATTATTAATAATAATAGTAATGATAATAATAATATTGTTGATAATCAAAGTTATAATAACTAAGAAGTGAACTTTAAATCTAACTCAACTCCACAAAACGGATTTGTAAACACATATATACTCTAAATTGACCTTATCTCTAATCGATGCCGGACTTCTAAAGCATTCTCTCACGTCAAGATATATACATCTTATGCGTAGGACTATACATTAACGGTGGTTCAACAACGAGTGGAATAATATGTCCAACAAACACCAAATCTCAATAGGATACTAACAGTGACTCCGATAAGAAGTAGACTTTAAGTCTGACTCAACTTCACAAAACATGCTTAAGAATAATAATAATAATAATAATAATAATAATAATAATATATTATTATTATTATTATTATTATTATTATTATTATTATTATTATTATTATTATTATTATTATTATTATTACAATATATCAAATACTGTATTTAATACGAAACCAGTAACATCACTACATCATTGTCGTTGCATTTATTAAGAATTTCACATTTTTCCTATAAATAATCAAGAGATCAACCTTAAATTATTACAACAAACATCAAAATTTCAAATTTTGCAACATGATGAAAGATATGTCAAAGAATTCGTTCATATTAGCATTTTTGTTTGTAATTCTTGCAATTGAAGTTTATTGTGGTATTTATTTTCTCTTTATCTTATGTTTTGTGAATGTAATTTTTTCTGGTACATACATACTCATAATAAAAACATGCAATAATTTTTATAGGTCATTCATATTCAATGGAAGAAAACACAAAAGATGGTGTCATAACTATAACTCCATGTAAAACAAAACAGGATTGTATTCGCAATATTGGCTCTATTGGATGCGGTCCATCAGTAGTTACTTGTTTCGAGGGATATTGCCGTTGTAATCATATATCAGGTATTCAATTTTCTTTTCTTTACAATTAAATATAATATGTTCATATAAAACTTAATAACAAATACATAATATTTGTCAAATCGAGTGTGTTGAAGTCTTGTTTATTCGGATTTCAAAAGTTTGATTTGGAATGATATTGTACATTAATATTAAGTTATTTGTAACTAATTTTTTTATTTTTTTATTTGTAATACTTCATCTCATTGATGGTTAGAACATCCAAACATCGATTGATAGTTTTAAATTGCAGTCTGCCAATCTTATAAATATTTTTCTAAAAGAAATTTAATTCTCTTTAAAAGCTTTGATATTAGATTTCATTTCATCTTCAGATCTTAACATTTGAAATTATAGAATTTTATCAAAGTCTAAATTCAAACCGTAATGAACTATTCTCGTATGAAATTTAAGTTTCTTATATTTAAAAAAAAAATAACATTATGTGGATAAATTGACTAACATTAGAAGAAAAATAAAATATAAAATGCATTCTTTAATGTTATTTAGAAGATATTTTTATTTCTTACATAATAGATATTATTTTTTTGTATTTATAATTGTTTAATCATTTTAGCTTAAAAGTCTTTTTTATATGAATTAGGTTTGCCCCCATATTTTTTTTATTTTCTTTTAATAATATTTTTCTTGTAAAACCATTATGTAACATAAGTTCAATAAAAATAAAATAAAATAAAATTGCAATTGTTGTCAGCATTCTCGTGACAAAAACGTGTTATTTTTATGTTTTCTAGTATGTATTCTACATTGAATGTTTTATTTTATTTAGCTATTAACATCAAAATTATTCAACTTTGCAGGTAATTTGTTTCCGACAGAACCAAAAGAGAGGCAGGAGTGAATGATTCTACATGAAACATTTTATATAAATGTATGGTTCTAGTATTGTGAGATGTATGGTTTATATTATTGAAATATATAAAATTGAATAATAAATGAATAAAGTTTCATTAATTTCCCTTTAAGAGCTTCAATTAACTAAATTGGATGATAAATAAGAAAAGGTTTATTCACAAACACACCCTTCATCATCCTAAAATTCTCAAGAATTTCCTTATCTCATATTTATTTCTAGAAATAGAAAAATTTATCTTCATTTTTATATTCAAACTTAATAGATATTAAATTTTTGTTTCATTTTTATCTTTTTCTGATAACGAATATATACTCGTATCCTTATTTAATTTCTTACTATCTCAATATCAATTAATTAATTTTTACAAATAAATAAAAAATTACAAAAAAAAATATATTATCAAATACTAATTACGGAAAGTATTTTTGTTTTTTGAATATCAAATATTTTAAAAATATTATAATTGTATGTATATTTCAAATTAGATAATGAAGTAAAATTTTATGAGTACCAACACCTTTATTAAATTTGCAAATTCAAAAATATTTTAGAAAAATATAAAAGAAAAGCAAATATTCAAATTAAAAAATATTTTAAATATTTTTTTATTCAAATTTTAAATTCTTATGAAATATATTTTTCTTATACATTGATAAAATTTATAGATCAAAATCATACAAAAAGAACAAAGACTAAATTGATAATAATAGAACTTTAAAATAGATATTTCATATTTTGAGCTTCAATTTATGTTCAATGGTTAAATTATTATATTATAGTAAATAAAATTTATTTATACAATTATTGTAATAAAACTACACTTATGATAATGAGTTAAAAAAAATAACTACATAAAAAATACCATAACAATATTTTATATAATAAAAATAAATAACAAATAAAAATATTAAAAAATATATCAAAAATATGTCTTAGAAACTATTTGATACACCACACGAGAAAATTCTTCATTTTATTTATTAAGAAAATTGTCGATTTTCATTTATACATTAAACTCATGAATTTATAAAATTATCATTATAAATTTACAGTAGATCAAATTTAAATAAAACTCCAATCTCCTTTCTCTCGTCAATTATTGGCTCCAGAATCATTTGTATTATTATTTGAATTCACATATAATGAGTTATATGATCATCGTATAAACATAAACACAAACAAGTAAGGGTGAGTTAACATGCAAAAGATTATTTCTAAAACACGTTTAATTATATTACTTCACATTACGATAACCATATCATCATGCATTAATTATAATAGACTTAATTATCACAACATATAATAATCATGTTAGACACACTCATCCAGATGAGACGTTGATGTGCGATCACGGGAGGTTATGCATTTGTGGTGGCCTCCACTGCTTTTTACAAATACACACTCCTTGTCATCCACAAGATTAACACCTATGTCCAAAACTGACACATAGACTAAGACCTCCTACCCCTCTCACCACATAATTAATCCTTCTCTACTTGAGACTGGATGATTATTAAAGTATTAGGATAACCTCCAACAATAGGATCCTCAACATCAACGTATACATGTTAAGACTCCGGCAAGTGTACCGAATCGTATCAAGTAATATAAAATGGTAACACCAAATATCATTTTTCTCAAGAGACTCACGACACTAAACAATTGTGCTTTTGCTTAACCAATTAAGACTATAAGAACAATATTTTAGGGTTTTTGAATGCAAAGTGCGGGAAAATAAACATGAATGCAATTTGATCAATTGAGGCTAAACACTAGAATGAATGGATGAAGTTGATAATATGGGATGATTATGTTGTTAGGGTTTAGATTTCACCTAATCGTTCTTATGCATAAATGAATTCATCTTCTTCATTAATGTTAATACCACTTTCTAATTTACCTTAAACCCGATGTCTTGGTCAAGAAAGCCTACTCTTAATTACTAGTTCACAATGTCTTGTATCCCCAACAATTAATTATGCATTACATTCGCACAGAAGCTTAAAGGCAATCAACCCTCTTATTCCTATGTCTAGGTAATATTGCTTTAGGGAGAATCTCCCTAGTTCAAGATTTCCCCGTATGTGTTCATATCGACAAAATCAATTATCATGCTATTGAATGAGTTAAACAAAGCATGCATAGAGCGTAGAGGAAAAACCCTAACAATTAATGAAGTAAAGCATTTATAATATAAATCAATTCAAATACAAGAGAGTTTAGAGGCTACATCTTCCCCAATAACAAATGAGATTAGCTCTCCTCCGTGTTAACACCCTGGCAAGTGTACCAGATCGTATCAAGTAATAAATAAACGACAAGTCTGAGTATCGTCTCCCAAAGGACTCATAGGCCTAAACGTTCATGTGATTAATGGAAATCATGAAACTTGAGGAAGCAATAAGTTGAATTTTAAATGCAAAACAAGAAGTAAACATGCATGCGAAGGTTTTGATCAATTGGCAAGAAAAAGATATGGATGAATGGTGTTGTTGGGATTTACGGTTTCATCCTAATCCACTCTCAAATATCTACTATTCTTATTAAATTCAACTTTGTTATCAATGTTTATGCTACTTTCTATTTTACTCTAAACCCCGATCTCTCGATGAAAAGAGCCTAATCACAATTACTAGTTTACTGTCTCTAGTCTCCCTAGCAATTATTCATGCAATACACACAGAAGCTTGAGTTAGATCCGGAAGGAGAATCATAATCATAGACACAGGTAGAAGAAGCAGTATTCACAAAATCAAAATAGGTAGACATGTAGAAAGAAAGGGGGAAAGAAGAATGCAATGAAAATATGCAACTAAAGCTATCTAAATGCAACAACACATAATGACGAACACACAAAACGGAACATCACACTCACAACACAGGACAAGACACAACACACACTAACACAACAAAAGACCTAAAACCGAACCATTGGTCCCCGACAACGGCGCCAAAATTTTGATGGGTGTCGCACCCCATGCAAAATTTAATGAGCATAAAAGAATGCAGTATAGACTAGGAAATGACTCCTAGGTCATCTCTCAAGGACCAAATGTAGTTCGAGAATTAGGTCACACACGAAGTGGGGGGGGGTTGTGAAAGGTTTGTGGTGAATGCGGATGAACTAAATCAAAACACAGACGCAGACTGATAATTAAACACAAGTCTAAAAACGGTTTCAAAGACAGACTGAAAATGGTTGGTCATTAACTTAATTCCAATGCTTCCTATCACGGATCAACAAAATAAAACCGACTGAAACCTCTAATCCAACATTATTAATCAACTAAGCGCAGGCTAATTATTTTTCCATAAAAGCGGACTAAGTGAACGCAATGTTAACATCAAATCTAATTTACACCATACAGTTTCATCAACTAAGAGAAGACTCAACACCAACTGGACAACTAAGTGTATACCTAATTGCAAGTGCAAACACAGATTTGATATTAACCAAGTCAGAGTGNCAATCACACATACAGTCCAGAAATCTCAAAGAAGCAATGCAATATCGCTAATGACCAACCAAACTAATTTAAGCTATCATGACAATTAAAGTAACAAGACCAAACATATTAGACAACATTAAAACAAATTAAAATACTAGACCCTAACATTGTAACAAGCAGTCAACTAACACAGTTAAAATTATTTAACATGCAACACTAAATTAAGAAAATGAGAAACAACTCAAAATGCAATGTAAAATATTTTAAAGCTAAATAAAATAAGCAAACATAATTTCCTATNAACTCACTTGACATGTGCATCTACCAAAATGCCTTGAATATGAATATTGAAATGTGCCTCCAAATTTCGGACATGACACCACTATTTCTTTTTAATTCTAACTAACATTACCATTTAAAATAGAGAAAAGAAATCCCATGTGGTGGTCAATGGAAGCAACGTCTCATACCCCTCTACTGCAAACGTCCGTGAGCCCCATCTTCTAACTAATTGAATTCATGCTTNCTTCCAAGAAAATTGAATTTGCTTCCACAAGTCTCCATCACAAAGGANAATCAAGTGCTACCTAATCCTACCTACTCACTTTGCTACAAAGTGACCGGTTCTCTTTCCTCAACCAAGTTAGACCCGCTGCTCCCAATGCTTAAAACAAGGAATTACACTTTCTTTCTCAAATTAAACCACCATACTCCATACATCAACTCACATTTAATCTACTCTTCATTCTAAAAGAAATAAAAGAAGTGAATTGCTATGCTATAAAACGTCCCATCATCTAAACTTTCCACTTAATCTACTTTTGATTTCATAAAAAAAAAAGCAAAAGAAAAGAGTTGTTTCCCTGCACCAGCCGTAACATCTACACACCCTTCTAACTAAGCCATCACTCTTCATTCTAAAAGAAAATAAAAGAGAAGTTGCTATCCTTCAGCTGCCACGTCCCATCAACCTAATCTACTTCTTACTCATTCAAAGCAAAATAAATGCTAACAAAAATTCACTCACAATACTTTTTTCATTAAAGAAATCATCACTTCCAACATCATTTCCATTCCATCGATAATTAAATGGTTCCAACACTTTTCCCAAAAGCAATTGAATAACCCAAGATTTGGTGGCTGTGACCGTGTGCACACCAATTGCAAGCAATTAAAAATTAAAAGCAAACCTTGTTCTCCATTCAAGAAAAGAAATGAAATCAAGAAAATGGACCGTGAATCACGATGCTGCAGCTCAAGCTAGAAAGAATTATCCATTTTCAAATGAAAAGAAAAATTCCTCCATTTCTCATTTCCACCAAAGACGTTCAACAACAAAATGAATGTGCCGAGAATCCAATCTCCAAGTCTGCAGTCGCCGATCTTTTTGACCCCTAGGACCATGTGTCCTAATAAAATTGGATGAGGTCCACCCAAAAATAAAAGGAAACCCTAGGGCAAGTTTCTTACAATTTTCCTCATAATTTTTTAACAATGGCCCAATGTGCGAAAGTTTGTCCAAAAAGTTTAAACAATTAAATTACAATACAACTAAATTTAAAATGTTTAATTTGAGAGTCTTGAATTTATTTTGTCTCCTTCCCAATGTTCCAAATTGTATCTCCAAAATTTTCTCTGCAATTAAAAATGCAAATAATTAGCTCAGAAAATTGAAATTAATTAAAATTAGAATTTCCGGTCAAATTAAGCACAATTAGTTAAAACGGGAAAATACTGGACATTTAAGCACAATTCCCTGATTAATTTAAGTGCAATAAACCAAATACAGTCAAGATAATATCGTCTCATCTACTTTCAATTTCCTTTTGTGCATGCTGCCTTCATTTTTATTCGTTGCTTTGATTTTATTTGGGGTTTTCTTTGAAAATTTCTTTTGTGGAGTTTTTGACCGCTTTATGAAAAAAAATGGTGACGCTACTTTTATTTTGGTATAACACTTGTGATTGAATATTATCATTTTCCTTTGAGTGCAACACACTACTACAACTTTTATTTGCTTGAGAGAAAAAAATTGTTTTGATAGCATTGGAACAAAAGGGTACAGCACGTTACAACACAGATCATTCATTTCTTTCCTTTTTTTATGGAGATGCAGCGCTGATTGATGGAGAGCTTTATTATTATTGATGGACTTTTTTTTTTAATTGTCATTCAACTTTAAGCTATGAAGCATGGGGAGGCTGATTTGATTTTAGCTAGTGGTGCACAAGTTCATGGCACATGATGGTTTTCTTTTGGAACAGGAGAGGCGTCGGTTCATTGAGAGAAGTGCGGCATTCATTTTTGGATTTGAAGAATAGGAGATGTCACGGCCAGGCTGGATTGGAGGAAGCAACACGGTGTCACAGCCTACATGGAGAAAAGAAAGTTGATTAAGATTGGATTTTGTATAGTTTGATCAATAGAGTTCTTTATGTTTCTTTTTTCTTTCTTTTTTAGCTCATCATTACAAGTTAATTTATTGTTAATGCACTCTTCTTTTTCTTTTAGTACCATTCTGTGATGAATTGCTTTTAATATTTTAGCTTAAGCGTTACATTTTTATAGCTTGAATTGTGCTTGGATATTTATTTGTCACAATGTTTTGTTTAAAGTTTTCTGTTATTTTAATGTTGCCTATTTTGTTCAGGTGTGTTAATTTAATTGTGATGTTAGCTTAGGTTAGTCAGGTTAGTCATTAATAAAATTACTTTGTTTCCTTGAGATTTCTGGAACTGTACTTGTGTTTATTCTGTTCTGTCTGGCATTCTATGAAATCTGACTGTGTTCTTGCAAAGGGTATATGCTTAGTTGCCCAATTGGTGATTGCATCTTTGCTTAGTTGATCGATTTGTATAGAATACATAGGATGGAATAGGTGTATTGTGTTCGCTTAGTTCGTGATTATGATAGCATGATTAGCCTTCGCTTAGTCAGTTAGTTGTGCTGGATTAGAGGCTAGAGTAGTTTATTCATGAGACTCTTGCACTTTAATTGTCATATTGCTGCTCTGATTTAACTCAATATTTAATTTGTTGTGTGCCTGCGATTAGGTATACGCTTAGGTATACTCTTGCACTTTAATCTTCGCTTAGTTGATTAGACTACATGGTGGATGACTAATTGGATTTGAGCATTAGTTTGCAATTTTGAAGACCGAATTAACCTTCACTTAGTTGGGTGATTCGTGTTGGATTTGGATTAGAGTAGTGTGTACTTGTCGTTACTCTGTGATTGGAAGCATAGTGATTGAGTTAATGACCAACCGTTTTCACATTCCGTTTTTACATTTCGTTTTACATTTCTGTTTGCATTCGTGTTTAAATTTAGTTTATCCGCATTCACGAAGTCTTCACCAACCCCCCACTACGTGTTTGACCTAATTCTCGAACCACAGTTTGGTCCTTGAGAGACGACCTAGGAGTAACTTCCTAGCATTGTACTGCATTTTATGCACATTAAATNTGTATGGGGTGCGACACCCATCAGGGTGACCATATTAATGGTCAATGTGCAGTGCCTGAGAATCTTAATGAGGAAGTCAAATACTTGGGCAACCAGTTTTGCCCCAATAATTATAACCACGGGTGGAAATCTCACCAAGCAATGGATAGAGTCAATTTGGG
This sequence comes from Vigna radiata var. radiata, assembly GCF_000741045.1. Lineage (NCBI taxonomy): Eukaryota > Viridiplantae > Streptophyta > Magnoliopsida > Fabales > Fabaceae > Vigna > Vigna radiata. The sequence goes on from NW_014542187.1 coordinate 248,124, forward strand.
AAGACTGGTGGACAATTCAATAGGTCACCACAACAGCAACAACAATGGCAGCAACAACCCTTGTTGTCTGACAAAACTACAAGACTTGAAGAAATTCTACAACAATTAATGCAGGCAACTTTGTCAACGAGAAAAGCACAAATGTGGATATTAGAAACTTGGAGGTACAGATTGGTCAAATAGCCCAACAGTTAAAGGAGATGCCTTTTAAAGACTTTGGGGCTAATACTAAGGTTAACCCCAAAGAAGAATGCAAAATTGTTGTGAGTATAAATGAAGAGAGGGAAAAAGAAAAAGAGAAAGAAAAATATGAGTTGAGAGAAGAAAAAGAAGAGGAGAGAAAAAGAAAAGGAGGAGGAAAAAGAGAGAGAAGAGGTAGAGAGAAAACAAAAAGAAAAAACAAAAAAATTAAAAAAATTGAGAAAAACCATCCTGAGGAGTGTCCCTCAGGAGAAAAAGAGATACAATCAGGATACTTTGATGAGATCTCCAAGGAATTGAGGATAGAAATTCCTGTGACTAAGGCTCTGCATCAGATTCCAGAATACGCAAAGTTTTTAAAGAAGCTCCTCAAGAAAAAGAAAAATCTAAAAGAGGGCACAACTGAGATTCAGGGGGATTGCAGTGTGATCTTGCAGAAAGCACCTCCTCCTAAGGTGGCAAACCCAGGAAGTTTCACTATTCCATGCACCATTGGAAACCATAAAATAGGGAAAGCCTTAATTGATTTGGGGTCCAACATCAATCTTATGCCTTTGACTGTTCTCANAAAGATTGGTGACTTAGAAGTTAAGCTGGCAAAAATGTCTCTNCTCGTGGCAAACGGATGCCCCAAAAGACCCTATGCTGTAATAGAAGATATGATGGTGCAAATCAACAACTTGAGATTCCTAGTGGACTTTGTGGTGTTAGAGATGGAGGAAAATGCGGAGATCCCTATTATTCTTGGAAGGNCGTTCATGAAGACANCCAAAGTAATCATCAATGTTGATAAGGGTACCATAGCCCTCATGGACTAAGAAGTGGAGGTGATCTTCAATGCCTGCAACACTGGGCAACAAGCCCAGGAAAAGAAGACCAGTCCCAAAGCAGCATTTAAAGATGCAATCGGGAATGGAACCAAAGCTGCTATATCAAAAAAGAAAGGTAAAAAGTGTTTTCTGTCACAGGTGAATGAGGAGGAAAAAGACTGCAAAGGAGCAAGTGTTCACCAAAATCCTCTCAAAGAGCATGAAGGGCTGAGACTAGGCCTGCCTGTGTAGTTCAACAAAAAGCTCTGGGTTGTAGAAAACCTCAGAGCTGATGGGCTGATAGAGATTAAATCTCCTACATTTAGGAGAACCAAGAAGGTGAATAGGAAGATGCTAAAGACCGGTTGGCGTTCTCAAGGAAAGCATGACACCACAATTAAAGATGCAACATGAGCTTATTGGGTCAAGCTAGTGACATTAAAGAAGCGTTTGCTGGGAGGTAACTTTTAAACTGATATTGGTCGCACAAAATCAGAACAAACTAGATTTCCCCACTAATGTAGTATAGGGACAACCTACGTATCGATCCTCGGACTCGGTACAATTAAGTTCAAGGTGTTTGGTTAATTCTCGCTTTTATTTCCTATTTACTAAAAGACTAGGTGGGGAAATTAAAAATACAATGAAATGGAAAAGAAAAAAAAATTAAGGAAAGAAATCTGTTTAAAAATAAAACAAAGAAATAAAATGAAAAAAAAAACCTACACTAAACTGATGAACAGATTTGATCTAACTAATCATACAAACTAAAACCGT
>NW_014542187.1:251731-254920 GCF_000741045.1 Vigna radiata var. radiata
TTAAAGGAAAGTAACCTACTCTAGAAAAATTATTTTTATTAAAGAAAAGGATAAATTTCCTAATTATTTACAAATGTACCAAAAATACACTAAAACGGATTTAAAAGCAAAAGAACCTAAGCTAAAAAAAAATGAATGAAAGAATTAAACTAAAACAGATTATGAAAGTAGGTATTAAATCAAACCTAAACTAAAGGGAAAAAAAATAGCTTCAGAAAAAAAAAATTTACCCCTATTTTATTACTAAAACTAATACTAAACAGGATTATTTACATCAGATAAGCAAACCAAAACTTAAAATCTATACTTTCCCACCCCCACACTTAAGAGGCACATTGCCCGCAATGTGTGAGTAGGTAAGCTTATTTATCAGCACAAACAGTAACAAGTATATACAAGACAAAATTATGCTAAACAGAATTGACAAAGAATTAAAATTGAGCAAGAAAAGGTATATAACAAAAGCAAAAAAAAAAAACTGAACTTAAAAGAACACAACATATACAAGAAAAAAGCTGGAAAAAGAAAACTAAAACTACAAGCTACAATAAAAAGAAAATTTGTTCAAATAGGCCACAAGTCAAAATTGATCTTTTTAATTTTTATAAAGAACAACATATTTTCTATCCTAGTATTTATGATACTACCTATTATTATACTAGTTATTAATAAAGGCCTACAACTGCTACTTAAAAGAAAGGGAAAGAAGGATCTTATTGGTTTTTCTTTATTCTGCTCATCCACTTTGTGTATTGCCTCCAAGGTTGCATTGAGTTGCTCTATCTCAGCTCTCCACTACAGCAAACTCAACTCTTGTTTTACTGCAAGCTGCTGGTTCTGCACTATCAAGACTCTTTGAGTAGTGGTACATCTATCTCCAGCAATTAGGACTGCCTTTGTTCCTTCAGTGTTTTCAGCCTCCTCAAGATCAGTGCCTGCACTAGATGTATCATCTGCAACATCCAGATCAAGGTTAATATGCATAATTGAATCATCAAACTTTGCAGAATTGTCACAGGTAAAACCATAATCATTGAGGAGGTCATCAAGAACATATGCATTGAATTCAGAACCATAAATATGTGTGTTTGTATGATTCACAACAAAAATTGTGTCTAGCAGTTTAGAATGCTCAGACGTATCAGGCACATCAGGTAAAGCATGCAAATGATTGATAACAGTGAAAATTTCAAATGGATCAGTGGTCAATTCAAATTTAGATTTAACCTGGACCGGTTCCTCAAAAACAACCCTACCAAACTCATCAGATTCAGCAACTGTATCATCCAAATTCTCATGTTCACCAGCTGCCTCAACAGAGTCATTTCCTTCCAACTTGCACATGAGGAGTTCTTCCTTGACACCTGCAAAACTGTTAGAAGCAGAACATATGGCAGCATTTATTTCTTCACAAATTTCACAACCACCCCCAAGGCATGTACAACCATTGAGTTTTTCTTTGCCTAGCTCCACAGAATTCAAGAACTCAGCAAACTCAAGTTCAAGTTCTAATCCTAAGTCAGTACAAGCATCTTCAAAATCAGCCATATCAACTTTCACATCATCAAAAATTGCATATTTATCATCATGAGCATCTCATTCATCATTAAGAAGTGCATTTACATCTGTGCAATCATAAAAAACACTAGATGCAGGTATATGAACTCTATCAATGGACAATGCTACATTTGTGATATGAGAATGATCAAAGCAAGGAGTAAAATCAACAACCTCTACAGGCATATCATGCATATGATCAAACACAGGAAAATCAATTCGAGGCTCACATACATCAGCATCAAAATCCATTTCATAGTACTGAAGCACCAAAACATGGTTGGCAGCTTCCCTCAATTTTTTCAAATACTCTTTAGACTTTCTGAAATCAATTTGTACTTCAATAAGTTCAATTTTTAAATCAGCCTTACAATCAATTTCAGAATGAGGTTCAATACTTTCGTCACCATCACAATACACATTTTCACTCAATTGAACACTAGCAGTGGTTAAATCAGATATAGGGACAGCAACGAAACTATTACAACCATGAATCACAGTCAACTCCCTAAAACCAGCAACTAGCTTTTCAAAATCAGCATCAGTGTAATTATGGTCATAAGGTTCACATACACATTCAGAATTATCAGCAGATGCACTCATACAATCATCATTCATCAGAGAATTAGCATTCACAAAATTTAAAGCATAATCTAAATCAGTGAAAGAAGGATTAGAGTATACAAAGGTGGTAGGACACTTTGTCACTTGAAAATCTGGGGCAGCAGCTACCTTCAGTGGTGCTTCATTGGTTGCAGCCCCTTTCTCCTCTTCAGCTTTCCCTGTCAACTTGTTGACAGCAGCTACTAACTGAGCCACTTGAGTGGTCAGTCCTTGAAGATCAGATGCTGGATTCCCTTACTGCCATTGATCACAGAACATTGGCTGCCATGACTGTTCTGACTGGAATTCTTGCAATTCTGGTTCAACATACTGGTGCCAATATGACTATGGCAGTTGCTGCTGTATAGGCCAAGATTGTTGCTCACCATATGCTTGAAAACAAGGTGGTTGTTGCTGCAAAGAATGCTCACTAAAAGGCTCACTGAACAAGTTAAATCTTTGTGGTTGAGCATTATAGGGAAAAGAAAAATCATCATATGCAGAATAGTAACTCATGCTTACCCAAGGCTCAATGGAAAAACACCAATCAGACCACTGAGATTCTAATACAGAACTGTAGCAAAAATCTATCAAAGAAAAGAGAAAAAAACTAGACAAGACTAACCTAACACTCTAAAACCTAACTCGCCGAGTCCCTGGCAACGGCGCCATTTGTTAAACTGATGTTGGTCGCACAAAATTAGAACAAACTAGATTTCCCCACTAATGTAGTATAAGGACACCTAGGTATCAATCCTCGGACTCGGTACAATTAAGTTCAAGGTGTTTGGTTAATTCTTGCTTTTATTTCCTATTTACTAAAAGACTAGGTGGGGAAATTAAAAATACAATGAAATGGAAAAGAAAAAAAATTAAGGAAAGAAATCTGTTTAAAAATAAAACAAAGAAATAAAATGAAAAAAAAATAAAAAAAATAAAACCTACACTAAATTGATGAACAAATTTGATCTAACTAATCATACAAACTAAAACCGTNACTAATATAACCTAAGAAGACTATAAAAAAAA
>NW_014542187.1:256220-263669 GCF_000741045.1 Vigna radiata var. radiata
TTAAAGGAAAGTAACCTACTCTAGAAAAATTATTTTTATTAAAGAAAAGGATAAATTTCCTAATTATTTACAAATGTACCAAAAATACACTAAAAATCTATTTTTAACTAAAATTATGCAAAACTAAGGAATTTAAGGAAAAAGCTAAAACTAACCTAATTCTAGACAATTAAAAACTAAAATACACTAACAAAAGCTTCTAAAGAAAGAAAAATATGCAAATTTAGAGTTATCAGTAACCCAGTGCTATGAACTTTTACTTTTTAATTTTTGCTTTTGTTTGATTTATGTTTAGTTTTAATTTTTAATTTTTATTGTGCTCTGCTTGAATGAACTAAAGCGCATTGATTCAACTGTGCTCTATTTTATGTGATGGGTTTTGCTTTATGAGATTCTAGTGTTTGATTGAGGATAAGATGATGCATGATGATAAATCCCAATTTGTGAGACAAGTGCTTGAGATAAAGTTTGATTAAAATACTAAGCATGATGTTTTTTCTGAAATTTAGAACTTATGAGTTTACCTGTGTGAGTTTTGAGCTTCAGAGTATTTTCAATAATTGTTATTACTTTGGAAGCAAGAACGATTTTGCCCAAATTTTCTGTGACAAAACTACTTGCCTGCAGGTTCCATATGATCAAGGTCATCTTCTGTAATCCCTTATTCTTTTAGCCTTCACATAATTTTTGCCCACTGAAAAGAGAACAATTTGTTCTAACCTTGAACCTTTACCTTGAGTTAAGTTGAGAACATTTGAGGAGGACTGGTAAAGGTTCAAGTTTGGGGTTGCCAGGTAACAACCCATTTCTCTAGGCAGTGAGCAATCAAAAGAAAAAGCAAGTGAAAAGCAAAAGCAAAAGAAAAGAAAAAGTGAGAAAAGAAAAATTCAAAAAGAAAAGAAAGAGCTCACTGCAAGGGAAAACTGGGAAAAAGAAAGATAGTTTGTTCCTAAATGGTAATTACACACATGTCTCTCTTAACTCAAGGAACTTTGCTGACCAGAAAAACCAAATTCCTTTTGAGCCCAGCCAAGTTATAAGCCATGAAAAGCCCTTGTGATGACAACTTGTTTGTAAGTATGTTTGATTATGGTTAAATGAAAGGCAAAATTAATTTGTGTGACATCGTGATAGTAGAGTGAAACACCACACCATACACCTGTGAGCTGAGTGAAACACTTTTGAGAGCTTGAGTTATACACTTTTGAGTGCTCGAGTGAAACACTTTTCTTGGTGAGAATGGTACTTTGAATTTCTGATTGCATCTTTGCTTGGTTTATTGATCACTCTTAAGGATAACACCTGTTAAATATGATTCACATTGATCCTGATTGAATTGAAGCATCTCCACATCTTGACAAAAATCTTATGTTGAAATTGATAAAAGTGATTCCTTATCTTGAAAAAGTTTTTGAAAAAGGTTGAGTCATTGTAGTGATTGTTCTGAAAAGCTGAGTTACATTTTGTTTTCTTGAGGACAAGCCAAGTTCTAAGTTTGGGGTTGTGATAACGATTTAAAACACCGTTATTTGTCATGTGATTTTGATACTAAAAGCACCCTTTTTCACTTAGAAACTTGCTTGGACTCGTGTGTTTTCAATAAAATGTGTGAATAAGAGAGTTGAGGTTGATATCAATAGTTTTCTAACAAATTCCCCTTGTTTTAATAGAGATTGAGATAATACTGGAAGAAGAGGTGAAAAGCCAAGAAGATGGAGCTCATAAGAGGCTAAAAAGGCACCAGAAGGAGGGAAAACGCGAAGCCCAAGCGTCTAGGAGCACAAACCAAACATCCAAAATCGACGCTCGTCGCTCGGGCGGTGGCTCCCAACGCTCGAGCGGTGGAACTTCATAGCTTGGGCGTCCAAATCTGTCGCTCAGGCTATACATGACCCTCAATTCACGCCTGGGCGGCCCCTCTACGACGCTTGAGCTTGATTTCACTTGGATCGGGCCCTGTTTATGCTCTGTTTTTTATTCTATTGGACCGGGCTGCACTCTAGGACTCCTCTAACACTATTTAAAGGACTTTGGGACTCTAGGTTTTGCATCCTTGGCAAAGAAGATCATAGCAATACACTCTTAGCCAATTCTTAGTCTTCCATTCTCTTTCTTTCTTCCATTGTTCATAGAGTCCCCCATGTCTATCAGGAACTAATTTCTATTTGTTGTTGGGGAATAATGTAACCTTGTAAACTCTCATGTATTTGAATTGATTCTTAATTTCATATGTTTTTTCATTAATTGTTAAAGTAATTCATCTGTTCTTATTCTTGCTTATACAATAGCATGATCTATGAGTTGAATGAGTGTCGGGAGGTTCCTTTCAATCCAGGTTCTTGCTGAATGACTCCTAAGGGTTATTAGGGACGAGGGTATGAATCTTAGTCGTCTTAACCTCTTGATCTTCACATCTTTTTACCAGGAATGCTAGGAATTGTATGAACTGGTAATTAGGGATAGGTTTATTTACCGAGGGATTGGGTTTAAGTGATTTAGTGAGGGACGTTGGCGTTAATGCATAAAGAAGAATTCTTTTCTACATGAGAGGGAACTTGGTGAAATCTAACCCCAACAACATATCCATGTCATATATAATGAATCTTCGTTCATCTCTGTGCTCCTTTGTCATTGATCAATTGCATTTTTATTTTCTTTATTATTTTTGCACTCCAAACCCATGATCTCTTTTATTTTAAGTCTTAATTAATCTTGTTTTCACACAACTGTTTAGTGTCGAGAGTCCTCTAGGATACGATACTTGGTCTTACCATTTTATATTACACTTGTGAGGGCCTCCACAACTCTTTATAGAGACATTACCAATACATACAACATGTTTTCCACAGGGTTGGTCCATTAACACCTATGTCCAAAATCGACACATAGATTAGGACCACCTGCCCCTCTCACCATATAACTCATCATTATCTGCTTGAGACTAGATGGTTATTAGAGTATCAAGATAACCTCCAATATTAAGACTCCCTAAATTAATATATGCACTAACCAATTACAAACACAAAATATCTCTATGACACCCTTGGCCAATCTCATATCATGATCATATTCATCAACTCATTCATCATGCAATACATATTTGATCCAAATTCATGCTCGTAGCTCATGAGTAACCTTGAGAACTTCCCACATTTCCTGTGTTGTTTTACACACTGAAATTCTATAAAACTCATAAAGTACAACAGAAGATGAAATAATATTGCGAGCTTTAATATCAAATTGAGCTCGTCTATTTTCTTCAGTAGTCCAATTAAAGTATGGTTTTTCTACCTCTACACCATCAACTGTGCTCTTAGGAATATAAGGACCATTTTGTACAGCTTCCCAGATACCTATGTCAACAGACCCCATAAAGATTTCCATTCTAACTTTCCATAAAGCATAGTTATCACCAGTAAAAAGTGGAGGTCTGTTAATAGAAGCACCCTCAGCATATACAAGGTTTTGGTTGTGACCGGCCATTTTCGCAAATATTTTGAAAAACTATCAAAGCAAGCTTTGATACCAATTGTTGGTACCAGTGGGGGTATGGTTTGAAGAGTATAACGCAGCGGAATAAAACTAAGAGTAGCGTATAAGCGTGTTTGGTCACTTTTTAAAAGAAGTTGGAACTTTTTCTAAAAAAATTTTTCTTTCAGAAAATTTATCGAACAATTGATATCCGTAAAACTGTAAACAATATAGGGAATAGAAAAATCACACAAATAATTTTTATACTGGTTCGATTTAGAAGAATCTACGTCCAGTCGTTAATCACTATAAACAGTGATTAATAGTTCCACTAAAAAGATGTTTCTCAGATTACAATTATAGTGAATGAAAAACAGATAAATAAACCTTCCTTCGACGAACGAACAGGAAGAAGAACACTCTGCCAACTCGAAGAGAACCTCCGGCAATCGACCAACGATTCGCGAGCTTCTCCTATTCATGAGACCAGGCAGAGAACCTTGCTAACTCGAAGAGAGCTTGCTCTGGCAATCGACCAACGATTCGCGAGCCTCTCCTATTCACGAAACCAAGCAAGGGAACCTTGAACAAAGCTTCTGAGAACTTTCCTCTGACAAACAGTGTTCTACTTAGCTTCTCAGTTCAAAACGTTGCCTTTGAAAATTACAGAAGCCAAATATATAGCCAATTGCACTGAATGCCAAAGGCCAGGTCCCAACTNCCACGAATAATCGATTATTGTAAGTGATAATCGATTATTCAAGTTCGTTACAAGTTTTTCAAAAAGTGATAATCGATTATATGAAGTGACAATCGATTATTCCTGAATGACTTGTGATAACCGATTATTGCTTCATGATAATCGATTATTGCAGTTCAAAATGTAATTTTTACAAACTGCTTTTAAATAAACTTAAACTCTTCTTCAACTGAATCTTCTTGCAGCATCATCAAAACAAAAGTCTTTAAGATTTACCAATACTCCTTATTGGTAACAATCAGGTTACTCAACAATGAGAAATTAATTCCTCTAGATACAGACCTCAAATTGAAAATCTGAGTGTTCAAAATGGAGTAAGATATCTCAAGATTTATATATCAAACTTTCAGCTAAATCTAATGGTAAACGAAGTAGGGATTGAGATTTAACCGAGTTAACCTAGAGACAGAAATAAAATGGTGATCATTTTACTCAAAATTGAGAAATTAATTCCCCTAGAAAACGAGAAAAACATAATTAAGAAAAACCAAAACCCACACAAGTGGAAAAATAACTACCATTACTAAAACCCAAAATGTCACATCTCATATAATTAAAATCATGCATTTAAAATATTTATTATGCACATAGAAAAGAGTTAACTCCCCTATCCCTTTTGCATAAAATTTTTCTTCATGAAACATGGTTCCTAAAAAGTTTTATGTTTGCTAGTTAATATACATTGATTGTCATGCCAGTTGCTTCTACCACAAAAAGTTGAATGTACTTTTATGGTTTATTATTATTATTATTATTATTATTATTATTATTATTATTATTATTATTATTATTATTATTATTGTTAAGATATATCAAGATTGATGAAGATCCTTTGAAGACTTATTTTTATTATTAAAAGCTTTTGTAATAATTGTAGTTTAATTGCTTAGGACTTAGATTTGTAGTAGGTTTGATTCCTGTACCTTCATATTTTATATTTGTTGTTCAGAATAAAAAATGCACGGTTTTAATCGATTAAACCAAGTTATAATTGATTAAAATGTTACAGGTGTTGAAAATTCAATTGGCAAGGGAATAATCGATTAATACATATTTTAATCGATTAGCCAATCAATTAGTCCTGAGAATAATCGATTAAAACTAGCCGTTGGAGTTTTTTGGTTTTTGAAAACTAGTTGTTGTACTCATTTTAATCGATTAACATTAATATTAATCGATTAAAAGCGTTAAATGGCCAGTTACGAAGAATGGAAGAGTATTTGCTTGAGTCTATAAATAGTCTCTCTTTATCCATCATCAGCAACTATTCCCTTGTTCTAAAAACACTCAGAACTCTTTGAGAAGTGTGTGCTCTTGCTCAGCTAAGGAAACTCTTGTCTGTGGTGCCAGTACATTGCAACTACGGTGACGGAGGAATAGCTAGTTCATCCTTGGTGCGTTTGAGGAGGTGTTTGGAAGAGGATCATCCTTCGTGAAGTATTTGGAGGAGGTGTTTCATCCTTCGTGAAGTATTCGGAGGAGGTGTCTCATCCTTTGTGAAGATTCAAAGGAGGTGCAGGTTCATCTCTTGTGGTATCAAGAGAGGTGGTTTCTAAACTTTTACGAATTATTTTTCTTTGTGATTATTATTTGTAATTGTTTTGTGATAGTGGACTGTTTATCTCGGTTTGAGATAAACGACTGAACGTAGGATTGGTAAGATCCAAACCAGTATAAAATTCATCTGTGCAAATTTCTCTCAACCTTACTCTTTTATTTATATTTATTATTTGCGTAGTAAGATAAATTGAGTAGAAATTAAAAGGCACACGTTTGAATTAAAAACCCTCTTGGCATCAGAGCTCGATTTGATAGTTATTCAAATGGTACGATCATATCAAAATTTTATAGAGGGTGCCTATATCAATAGACCACCTATATTCGTAGGTGAAAACTATGCATTCTGGAAGGTTAGAATGCAAATTTTTATTGAGTCTATTGATTGTGAGATTTGGGATGTTATTGCATCTGGTTCGCCTATTCCTACTACCGATTCGCAGGAACCAAAGCCCCGTGATAAGTGGACCACTAAAGAGAAGAAAAGAATTCAAAATGATGTGAAAGCCTGGAACATAATTGCATCTGCTCTAACTGTTGATGAGTTTTACAGGGTCTCTGTTTGTAAAACCACTCAAGAAATGTGGTAAATACTGAGAGTGACTCACGAAGGAACAAATGGCGTAAAAAGGGTGAGAAAGAACACCTTGATCCAAGAGTACGAGATGTTCAGGATGAAGCAAGGAGAAACAATCTCTGATGTTCAGAAACGCTTCACCAACACTGTCAACCATCTCATTGGACTAGGTAAATCATTTGAAAATGATGAGCTTAACATTATAATTTGGAAATCTTTAGATAGGTCGTGGCAACCGAAAGTGACCGCAATCACTGAGTCACAAAATCTCAATACTATGACTATGGCGGCACTGTTTGGAAAATTGAGGGAACATGAGCTTGATCTCGGAAGACTTGATGAAGAAGAAGCCAAAACAAAGAAAAAGACATTGGCCATCAAATCCAAGGTCGAGAGAAACAAAGGTAATATAGAAGATGAAGACTCAGACGAAGAAGAAAACTTAAGTCTTGTGATTAAAAGGTTAAACAGGTTCATGAAGTCTAGAGGCAAAGGGTGATTTAGATACAAAAAGAAAGAAAACCAAGGATCTTCCTCAAATTACTGATGCTACGGCTGTGGAGAAAAGGGGCATCTAAAAGCGGACTGCCCAAATCAAAAGAAGGGTAAAGACAAGAAAGAGAAGAAAAACTTCAAGAAAAAAGAAGGCCTACATTGCATGGGACGATGACAACGAAACAATATCTGATTTTAGCGAATCTGATGAAGAGGCAAACATCTGTTTAGTGGCAAACGACGACGCTGGAAGCCAAGTAAGTTCATCTAGCGATTCTGATAATTATAGTCAATTTAGTGAAAGTGAATTGCATGAAACTTATGCTGCTTTAATAGTTGAATCAGAAAAATTAGATAAAGCTCATAAGAAATTGAAAAAGGATTTCAAAAAATTTAAAATTAAATTTTGAAAACATTTCAGAAGAAAATAAAAATTTAAAATCAGATTTTGAAAATATTTCTGAGGAAAATAAAAATTTTAAATCAAATTTTGAAACTATTCTTGAAGAGAATAAAAATTTGAAAAATAAAATTTTATTTTTTGAAAAAGGTAAATATATTAGTAGTGATGAATGTGCTTCTTGTGAAA
>NW_014542187.1:263847-265518 GCF_000741045.1 Vigna radiata var. radiata
TTTGATAAAATTGTGGACCTTGAGGTAAAACCTCTTGAGTCAGTTGAATCAGATGCAGGTAATAATGAAGACTTGCAGAAGACAACAAAAGAAGAGAAGAATGATGACAATCCTTAAGACAAAGATCTCAACAATTTATCTTTACGAATTTGGAGACATATCTAAAGGGGTAACATTAGAAGAGATTTAGGAAGTTTAGAAATCTCTTAGGATTGCATTTTTATTCATTTGATCATTTTATGCATTTTTTTTTAAAAAAATAATAATAAAATTTAGCCATTTTTTTATGCTTTAAAATTTCTATCTTGTATGGTTCAAAGTATGTCTTTTTAAAGTTCTTTATCCTAAATTTTTTTTTTTTAAAAATCTCCTATTGTTATGTTTGAATAAATCCTTAATTTTGAAATATATTTAGCTCTTATGCATACATGCTTTTATTAAGGGGGAGTATTATCTTAGGGGGAGAACATGAAACACAACTTTTTAATTATGATCAAAACGGGGAAGAAAATATCTTAAAGCTTATTGTTATTCACTAATGCCCTTGTCTTTCATGAGTTATGTTTTTATTCAGATTATTACTAAAAGCTTTAATTCAAAGGAGTTTTTTATCATCATAAAAAAGGGGGAGAATGTTAGCAAAATGNNGAAGATGAAGTTTTGATGATGCCTAAATCAAGTCAAGATATATCAAGATTCATGAAGATCCTTTGAAGACTTATTTTTGTTATTAAAAGCATTTGTAATAATTGTAGTTTAATTGTTTAGGACTTAGATTTGTAGTAGGTTTTGATTCTTGTACCTTCATATTTTATATTTGCTGTTCACAATAAAAAACGCACGGTTTTAATTGATTAAACCAAGTTAGAATCAATTAAAACGTTACAGGTGCTGAAAACTCAACTAGAAAGGGAATAATCGATTAATACCTATTTTAATCGATTAGCTAATCGATTAGTCCTGAGAATAATCGATTAAAGCTATCCGTTGGAGTTTTCTGGTTTTTGAAAACTAGCCGTTGTACTCATTTTAATCGATTAACATTAATATTAATTGATTAAAAGCGTTAAATGACCAGTTACGAAGAATGGAAGAGTATTTGCTTGAGTCTATAAATAGGCTATCTTTATCCATCATCAGCAACTCTTCCCTTGTTCTAAAACACTCAGAACTCTTTGAGAAGTGTGTGCTCTTGCTCAGCTAAGGAAACTCTTGTTTGTGGTGCTGGTACATTGCAACTACGGTGAGGGAGGAATAACTGGTTCATCCTTGGTGCGTCTGAGGAGGTGTTTGAAAGAGGATCATCCTTGGTGAAGTATTCGGAGGAGGTGTTTCATCCTTCGTGAAGTATTTGGAGGAGGTGTTTCATCCTTCGTAAAGTATTCGGAGGAGGTGTATCATCCTTTGTGAAGATTCAAAGGAGGTGCAGGTTCATCTCTTGTGGTATCAAGAGAGGTGGTTTCTAAACTTTTACAAATTATTTTTCTTTGTGATTATTATTTGTAATTGTTTTGTGATNGTNGACTGTTTATCTCGGTTTGAGATAAGCGACTGGACGTAGGATTGGTAAGATCCGAACCAGTATAAAATTCATCTGTGCAAATTTCTCTCAACCTTACTCTTTTATTTATATTTATTATTTGCGTAGTAAGATAAATTGAGTAGAAATTA